>NC_138308.1:52200000-52447500 GCF_965601325.2 Salmo salar
ACACTGAATCAGATTATATAGACAAGGAGGACCTGATCCTAGATCAGTTTTGTCTTCTAGATCACACTGAATCAGATTACAGTGCCTTGCGAAAGTATTCGGCCCCCTTGAACTTTTCGACCTTTTGCCACATTTCAGGCTTTAAACATAAAGATGTAAAACTGTACTTTTTTGTGAAGAATCAACAACAAGTGGGACACAATCATGAAGTGGAACGAAATTTATTGGATATTTCAAACTTTTTTTAACAAATAAAAAACTGAAATTGGGTGTGCAAAATTATTCAGCCCCCTTAAGTTAATACTTTGTAGCGCCACCATTTGCTGCGATGACAGCTGTAAGTCGCTTGGGGTATGTCTCTATCAGTTTTGCATATCGAGAGACTGAAATTTTTGCCCATTCCTCCTTGCAAAACAGCTCGAGCTCAGTGAGGTTGGATGGAGAGCGTTTGTGAACAGCAGTTTTCAGTTCTTTCCACAGATTCTCGATTGCATTCAGGTCTGGACTTTGACTTGGCCATTCTAACACCTGGATATGTTTATTTGTGAACCATTCCATTGTAGATTTTGCTTTATGTTTTGGATCATTGTCTTGTTGGAAGACAAATCTCCGTCCCAGTCTCAGGTCTTTTGCAGACTCCATCAGGTTTTCTTCCAGAATGGTCCTGTATTTGGCTCCATCCATCTTCCCATCAATTTTAACCATCTTCCCTGCCCCTGCTGAAGAAAAACAGGCCCAAACCATGATGCTGCCACCACCATGTTTGACAGTGGGGATGGTGTGTTCAGGGTGATGAGCTGTGGTGCTTTTACGCCAAACATAACGTTTTGCATTGTTGCCAAAAAGTTCGATTTTGGTTTCATCTGACCAGAGCGCTTTCTTCCACATGTTTGGTGTGTCTCCCAGGTGGCTAGTGGCAAACTTTAAACAACACTTTTTATGGATAATTTTAAGAAATGGCTTTCTTCTTGCCACTCTTCCATAAAGGCCAAATTTGTGCAGTGTACGACTGATTGTTGTCCTATGGACAGAGTCTCCCACCTCAGCTGTAGATCTCTGCAGTTCATCCAGAGTGATCATGGGCCTCTTGGCTGCATCTCTGATCAGTCTTCTCCTTGTATGAGCTGAAAGTTTAGAGGGATGGCCGGGTCTTCGTAGATTTGCAGTGGTCTGATACTCCTTCCATTTCAATATTATCGCTAGCACAGTGCTCCTTGGGATGTTTAAAGCTTGGGAAATCTTTTTGTATCCAAATCCGGCTTTAAACTTCTCCACAACAGTATCTCGGACCTGCCTGGTGTGTTCCTTGTTCTTCATGATGCTCTCTGCGCTTTAAACGGACCTCTGAGACTATCAAAGAGCAGGTGCATTTATACGGAGACTTGATTACACACAGGTGGATTCTATTTATCATCATTAGTCATTTAGGTCAACATTGGATCATTCAGAGATCCTCACTGAACTTCTGGATTGAGTTTGCTGCACTGAAAGTAAAGGGGCTGAATAATTTTGCACGGGCAATTTTTCAGTTTTTTATTTGTTAAAAAAGTTTGAAATATCCAATAAATTTCGTTCCACTTCATAATTGTGTCCCACTTGTTGTTGATTCTTCACAAAAAATACAGTTTTATATCTTTATGTTTGAAGCCTGAAATGTGGCAAAAGGTCGAAAAGTTCAAGGGGGCCGAATACTTTCGCAAGGCACTGTATATAGACAAGGAGGACCTGTTCTACAATCAGTTTGTCTTTTGATCACACTGAATCAGATTATATAGACAAGGAGGACCTGATCCTAGATCAGCACTGACTTCATTGTAAACAACACAGTATCATCTCTGAACGTGTTAGTCACTGTAAGAAGTGTGATTGACCTCACTCATACAGCTGAAGCTGCCCCCCCCCCTCCATTTCAGTCACCAGTTCTATATACTTTATCCTCCTTCATGTCGACCTGATTGCCGTGCAGACGCAGGCAGAGATGTGATGAATGCGGTTACGTTAAACTAAAGGGCTAATTAACCTGTCTGGGCCAGTGGGACGCTTGCGTCCCACCCTAATCAACAGCCAGTGGAATCGCGTCGCGCTAAATGCAAAACCTCATAAATGCTATAACTTCAATTTCTCAAACATATGACTATTTTACACCGTTTTATAGATACACCTCTCCTGAATCGAACCACGTTGTCCGATTTCAAAAAGGCTTTACAGCAAAAGCAAAACATTAGATTATGTCAGCAGAGTACCCAGCCAGAAATAATCACACAGCGATTTTCAATGCAACTAGCATGCATCACAAATACCCAAAACACAGCTAAATGCAGCACTAACCTTTGACAACCTTCATCAGATGACACTCCTAGGACATCATGTTACACAACACATGCATTTTTTGTTCGATAAAGTTCATATTTATATATAAAAACAGCATTTTACATCGGCGCATGACGTTCAGAAAATCTTTTCCCTCAAATGCTTCCGGTGAATTAGCGCTACAATTTACAAAATTACTATTCGAAAACATTGTTAAAATGTAATATTGTCATTCAAAGACTTATAGATTAACATGTCTTGAATGCCATCGCTTTGCCAGATTTAAAAATAACTTTACTGGGAAATCACACTTTGCAATAAACGACGTGGTATGCCCAGAAAAAAAGTCTAGGCTATAAATGTTGGAGCCATCTTGGAACGATCAACCATCAAAAATACTATTGTAAATAATCCCTTACCTTTGATTATCTTTATCAGAAGGCACTTCTAGGAATCCCAGGTCCATAACAAATGTAGTTTTGTTCAAAAAAGTTAATAATTTATGTCCCAATAGTGTTAGCGCGCTCCGAAGGCTACTGAAAATGTACCGTGTGCGTCTGACTTGTCGTCAGGAATGAGCAAAAAATATATATTTAAGTTCGTTCAAACATGTCAAATGTTGTATAACATAAATCTTCAGGGGGTTTTTCAACCAGGGCTTCAATAATATTCCATTGGGACGGTTGCATTGTTTTTCAAAACGTTTCGAAAAGGGAGAGTAGCCATGGGCGCCGACGTCACAATGGTAATGGCCCATCCCCTGTGACCAATATCAACAGCCTCTCTTTGGGTCAGTTACTACCATAGAAGACTCAAACCACTTTGTAAAGACTGGGGACATCTAGTGGAAGCCATAGGAAGTGCTAAATGATTCACAAGCCCCTGTGTGTTTCAATGGCAAATGTTTGAAGTGATATCCACACATCAGATTTCAGTTTCCTGTCAGGATTTGTCTCAGGGTTTTGACTGCCATATGAGTTCTGTTATACTCACAGACACCATTCAAACAGTTTTAGAAACTTTAGGGTGTTTTCTATCCAAATCAAACAATTATATGCATATTCTAGTTACTGGGCAGGAGTAGTAACCAGATTAAATCGGGTACGTTTTTTATCCGGCCGTGCAAATACTGCCCCCTATCCCTAACAGGTTTAAACACTAGTTGCCTGGGATGCAGCTGCTAATCGCTAGTTGCCTGGGATGCAGCTGCTAATCACCTGACACGGTGAGACAGAGAAAGGGTGGCGTCAGAACGAGGTCTGCTGATTTGCTGGGCCAGGTCTAATTAGCCCCAGATGTAATGCTGATTGGCTGGGCCAGGTCTAATTAGCCCCAGATATAATGCTGATTGGCTGGGCCAGGTCTAATTAGCCCCAGATGTAATGCTGATTGGCTGGGCCAGGTCTAATTAGCCCCAGATGTAATGCTGATTTGCTGGGCCAGGTCTAATTAGCCCCAGATGTAATGCTGATTGGCTGGGCCAGGTCTAATTAGCCCCAGATGTATTGCTGATTGGCTGGGCCAGGTCTAATTAGCCCCAGATGTAATGCTGATTGGCTGGGCCAGGTCTAATCAGCCCCAGATGTAATGCTGATTGGCTGGGCCAGGTCTAATTAGCCCCAGATGTAATGCTGATTGGCTGGGCCAGGTCTAATTAGCCCAAGAGGTAATGCTGATTGGCTGGGCCAGGTCTAATTAGCCCCAGATGTAATGCTGATTGGCTGGGCCAGGTCTAATTAGCCCCAGATGTATTGCTGATTGGCTGGGCCAGGTCTAATTAGCCCCAGATGTAATGCTGATTGGCTGGGCCAGGTCTAATTAGCCCCAGATGTAATGCTGATTGGCCGGGCCAGGTCTAATTAGCCCCAGATGTAATGCTGATTGGCCGGGTCAGGTCTAATTAGCCCCAGATGTAATGCTGATTGGCCGGGCCAGGTCTAATTAGCCCCAGATGTAATGCTGATTGGCCGGGCCAGGTCTAGTTAGCCCCAGATGTAATGCTGATTGGCCGGGCCAGGTCTAATTAGCCCCAGATGTAATGCTGATTGGCCGGGCCAGGTCTAATTATCCCCAGATGTAATGCTGATTGGCTGGGCCAGGTCTAATTAGCCCCAGATGTAATGGACACGGAATAAAGATTTGGGACCCTATCCCCTATATAGTGCACTACTGTTGAGTCCTATACGGGCCTAAAGTAGTGCACTAAAGTGGTAATCGGTTGCCATTTGGGAAACTCAGAGGCTGAGCAATGCCTTAATTACCTATTCTATTGTGGTCGTATTGGCAGGAGCAAAGCCATCAGAACCCATCAGAATGAACCGTTCATGTGTTGAAAATCCCAAATTGTTTTCATAGTCAACTTAAACACACTTACCCCACCAGACATGCCACCAGGGGTCTTTTCACAGTCCCTAAAATCCAGAACAAATTCAAGAAAGCATACAGTATTATATAGAGCCCTTATTGCATGGAACTTCCTTCTATCTCATATTGCTCAAATAAACAGCAAACCTGGTTTCATAAAAACAGATAAAGCAACACCTCACGGCACAACGCCTCTCCCCTATTGGACCTAGATAGTTTGTGTGTATGCATTGATATATGTAGGCTACGTGTGCCTTCGTTTTTTTTTATTACGTAGGTCTGTCCTTGAGCTGTTCTTGTCTATTAATGTTCTGTATTATGTTTAATGTTCTGTGTGGACCCCAGGAAGAGTAGCTGCTGCTTTCACATCAGCTAATGGGGGATCCTAATAAAATAGCAAAATAGCAAACCACAAAATAAAACTTTTTCATCCGTATCTCTGATGACGAGGTTATATCAAAAGTTCAAACATCAATTCATGTCTCAGGTGATGTCATGCAAGACTTTACAATTTGGGAATTGGTGGAACTTTCTTCTTCAAACATTATGGTGTCAGGTTGTAATGTAACTGTCAGGTTGTCAGGTTGTAATGTAACTGTCAGGTTATAATGTAACTGTCAGGTTGTAATGTAACTGTCAGGTTGTAATGTAACTGTCAGGTTATAATGTAACTGTCAGGTTGTCAGGTTATAATGTAACTGTCAGGTTATAATGTAACTGTCAGGTTGTCAGGTTGTAATTTAACTGTCAGGTTGTCAGGTTGTAATGTAACTGTCAGGTTGTCAGGTTGTAATGTAACTGTCAGGTTGTAATGTAACTGTCAGGTTGTCAGGTTGTAATGTAACTGTCAGGTTGTAATGTAACTGTCAGGTTGTCAGGTTATAATGTAACTGTCAGGTTGTAATGTAACTGTCAGGATATAATGTAAATGTCAGGTTGTCAGGTTGTAATGTAACTGTCAGGTTGTAATGTAACTGTCAGGTTGTCAGGTTATAATGTAACTGTCAGGTTGTAATGTAACTGTCAGGTTATAATGTAACTGTCAGGTTATAATGTAACTGTCAGGTTGTCAGGTTGTAATGTAACTGTCAGGTTGTCAGGTTGTAATGTAACTGTCAGGTTATAATGTAACTGTCAGGTTGTCAGGTTGTAATGTAACTGTCAGGTTGTAATGTAACTGTCAGGATGTAATGTAACTGTCAGGATGTAATGTAACTGTCAGGTTGTCAGGTTGTAATGTAACTGTCAGGTTGTCAGGTTGTAATGTAATTGTCAGGTTGTCAGGTTGTAATGTAACTGCCAGGTTGTAATGTAACTGTCAGGTTGTCAGGTTATAATGCAACTGTCAGGTTGTAATGTAACTGTCAGGTTGTAATGTAACTGTCAGGTTGTAATGTAACTGTCAGGTTGTAATGTAACTGTCAGGTTGTCAGGTTATAATGTAACTGTCAGGTTGTCAGGTTGTAATGTAACTGTCAGGCTGTCAGGTTGTAATGTAACTGTCAGGTTGTAATGTAATTGTCAGGTTGTCAAGTTATCATGTAACTGTCAGGTTGTCAAGTTATAATGTAACTGTGAGGTTGTAATGTAACTGTCAGGTTGTAATGTAACTGTCAGGTTGTAATGTAACTGTCAGGTTATAATGTAACTGTCAGGTTGTAATGTAACTGTCAGGTTATAATGTAACCGTCAGGTTGTCAGGTTATAATGTAACCTTCAGGTTGTAATGTAATTGTCAGGTTGTAATGTAACTGTCAGGTTGTTATGTAACTGTCAGGTTGTCAGGTTATAATGTAACTGTCAGGTTGTAATGTAACTGTCAGGTTGTAATGTAACTGTCAGGTTGTAATGTAACTGTCAGGTTGTCAGGTTGTCAGGTTGTAATGTAACTGTCAGGTTATAATGTAACTGTCAGGTTGTCAGGTTGTAATGTAGCTGTCAGGTTGTAATGTAACTGTCAGGTTGTAATGTAACTGTCAGGTTGTCAGGTTGTAATGTAACTGTCAGGTTGTAATGTAACTGTCAGGTTATAATGTAACAGTCAGGTTGTCAGGTTGTAATGTAACCTTCAGGTTATAATGTAATTGTCAGGTTGTAATGTAACTGTCAGTTTGTTATGTAACTGTCAGGTTGTCAGGTTATAATGTAACTGTCAGGTTGTAATGTAACTGTCAGGTTGTAATGTAACTGTCAGGTTATAATGTAACTGTCAGGTTGTCAGGTTGTAATGTAGCTGTCAGGTTGTAATGTAACTGTCAGGTTATAATGTAACTGTCAGGTTGTCAGGTTGTAATGTAACTGTCAGGTTGTAATGTAACTGTCAGGTTATAATGTAACAGTCAGGTTGTCAGGTTATAATGTAACCTTCAGGTTATAATGTAATTGTCAGGTTGTAATGTAACTGTCAGGTTGTTATGTAACTGTCAGGTTATCAGGTTATAATGTAACTGTCAGGTTGTAATGTAACTGTCAGGTTGTAATGTAACTGTCAGGTTGTAATGTAACTGTCAGGTTGTCAGGTTGTAATGTAACTGTCAGGTTGTAATGTAACTGTCAGGTTGTCAGGTTGTCAAGTTGTAATGTAACTGTCAGGTTGTCAGGTTATAATGTAACTGTCAGGTTGTCAGGTTGTAATGTAACTGTCAGGTTGTAATGTAACTGTCAGGTTGTAATGTAACTGTTAGGTTGTAATGTAACTGTCAGGTTGTCAGGTTGTAATGTAACTGTCAGGTTGTAATGTAACTGTCAGGTTATAATGTAACTGTCAGGTTGTCAGGTTGTAATGTAGCTGTCAGGTTGTAATGTAACTGTCAGGTTATAATGTAACTGTCAGGTTGTCAGGTTGTAATGTAACTGTCAGGTCGTAATGTATATGTCAGGTTATAATGTAACCGTCAGGTTGTCAGGTTATAATGTAACCTTCAGGTTATAATGTAATTGTCAGGTTGTAATGTAACTGTCAGGTTGTTATGTAACTGTCAGGTTGTCAGGTTATAATGTAACTGTCAGGTTATAATGTAACTGTCAGGTTGTAATGTAACTGTCATGTTGTAATGTAACTGTCAGGTTGTAATGTAACTGTCAGGTTATAATGTAACTGTCAGGTTGTAATGTAACTGTCAGGTTATAATGTAACTGTCAGGTTGTAATGTAACTGTCAGGTTATAATGTAAACGTCAGGTTGTCAGGTTATAATGTAACCTTCAGGTTATAATGTAATTGTCAGGTTGTAATGTAACTGTCAGGTTGTTATGTAACTGTCAGGTTGTCAGGTTATAATGTAACTGTCAGGTTGTAATGTAACTGTCAGGTTGTAATGTAACTGTCAGGTTATAATGTAACCGTCAGTTTGTCAGATTATAATGTAACCTTCAGGTTATAATGTAATTGTCAGGTTGTAATGTAACTGTCAGGTTATAATGTAACTGTCAGGTTGTAATGTAACTGTCAGGTTATAATGTAACTGTCAGGTTGTCAGGTTGTCAGGTTGTAATGTAACTGTCAGGTTATAATGTAACTGTCAGGTTGTCAGGTTGTAATGTAGCTGTCAGGTTGTAATGTAACTGTCAGGTTGTAATGTAACTGTCAGGTTGTCAGGTTGTAATGTAACTGTCAGGTTGTAATGTAACTGTCAGGTTATAATGTAACAGTCAGGTTGTCAGGTTGTAATGTAACCTTCAGGTTATAATGTAATTGTCAGGTTGTAATGTAACTGTCAGTTTGTTATGTAACTGTCAGGTTGTCAGGTTATAATGTAACTGTCAGGTTGTAATGTAACTGTCAGGTTGTAATGTAACTGTCAGGATATAATGTAACTGTCAGGTTGTCAGGTTGTAATGTAGCTGTCAGGTTGTAATGTAACTGTCAGGTTATAATGTAACTGTCAGGTTGTCAGGTTGTAATGTAACTGTCAGGTTGTAATGTAACTGTCAGGTTATAATGTAACAGTCAGGTTGTCAGGTTATAATGTAACCTTCAGGTTATAATGTAATTGTCAGGTTGTAATGTAACTGTCAGGTTGTTATGTAACTGTCAGGTTATCAGGTTATAATGTAACTGTCAGGTTGTAATGTAACTGTCAGGTTGTAATGTAACTGTCAGGTTGTAATGTAACTGTCAGGTTGTCAGGTTGTAATGTAACTGTCAGGTTGTAATGTAACTGTCAGGTTGTCAGGTTGTCAAGTTGTAATGTAACTGTCAGGTTGTCAGGTTATAATGTAACTGTCAGGTTGTCAGGTTGTAATGTAACTGTCAGGTTGTAATGTAACTGTCAGGTTGTAATGTAACTGTTAGGTTGTAATGTAACTGTCAGGTTGTCAGGTTGTAATGTAACTGTCAGGTTGTAATGTAACTGTCAGGTTATAATGTAACTGTCAGGTTGTCAGGTTGTAATGTAGCTGTCAGGTTGTAATGTAACTGTCAGGTTATAATGTAACTGTCAGGTTGTCAGGTTGTAATGTAACTGTCAGGTCGTAATGTATATGTCAGGTTATAATGTAACCGTCAGGTTGTCAGGTTATAATGTAACCTTCAGGTTATAATGTAATTGTCAGGTTGTAATGTAACTGTCAGGTTGTTATGTAACTGTCAGGTTGTCAGGTTATAATGTAACTGTCAGGTTATAATGTAACTGTCAGGTTGTAATGTAACTGTCATGTTGTAATGTAACTGTCAGGTTGTAATGTAACTGTCAGGTTATAATGTAACTGTCAGGTTGTAATGTAACTGTCAGGTTATAATGTAACTGTCAGGTTGTAATGTAACTGTCAGGTTATAATGTAAACGTCAGGTTGTCAGGTTATAATGTAACCTTCAGGTTATAATGTAATTGTCAGGTTGTAATGTAACTGTCAGGTTGTTATGTAACTGTCAGGTTGTCAGGTTATAATGTAACTGTCAGGTTGTAATGTAACTGTCAGGTTGTAATGTAACTGTCAGGTTATAATGTAACCGTCAGTTTGTCAGATTATAATGTAACCTTCAGGTTATAATGTAATTGTCAGGTTGTAATGTAACTGTCAGGTTATAATGTAACTGTCAGGTTGTAATGTAACTGTCAGGTTATAATGTAACTGTCAGGTTGTCAGGTTGTAATGTAACTGTCAGGTTGTAATGTAACTGTCAGGTTATAATGTAACAGTCAGGTTGTCAGGTTATAATGTAACCTTCAGGTTATAATGTAATTGTCAGGTTGTAATGTAACTGTCAGGTTGTTATGTAACTGTCAGGTTATCAGGTTATAATGTAACTGTCAGGTTGTAATGTAACTGTCAGGTTGTAATGTAACTGTCAGGTTGTAATGTAACTGTCAGGTTGTCAGGTTGTAATGTAACTGTCAGGTTGTAATGTAACTGTCAGGTTGTCAGGTTGTCAAGTTGTAATGTAACTGTCAGGTTGTCAGGTTATAATGTAACTGTCAGGTTGTCAGGTTGTAATGTAACTGTCAGGTTGTAATGTAACTGTCAGGTTGTAATGTAACTGTTAGGTTGTAATGTAACTGTCAGGTTGTCAGGTTGTAATGTAACTGTCAGGTTGTAATGTAACTGTCAGGTTATAATGTAACTGTCAGGTTGTCAGGTTGTAATGTAGCTGTCAGGTTGTAATGTAACTGTCAGGTTATAATGTAACTGTCAGGTTGTCAGGTTGTAATGTAACTGTCAGGTCGTAATGTATATGTCAGGTTATAATGTAACCGTCAGGTTGTCAGGTTATAATGTAACCTTCAGGTTATAATGTAATTGTCAGGTTGTAATGTAACTGTCAGGTTGTTATGTAACTGTCAGGTTGTCAGGTTATAACGTAACTGTCAGGTTATAATGTAACTGTCAGGTTGTAATGTAACTGTCATGTTGTAATGTAACTGTCAGGTTGTAATGTAACTGTCAGGTTATAATGTAACTGTCAGGTTGTAATGTAACTGTCAGGTTATAATGTAACTGTCAGGTTGTAATGTAACTGTCAGGTTATAATGTAAACGTCAGGTTGTCAGGTTATAATGTAACCTTCAGGTTATAATGTAATTGTCAGGTTGTAATGTAACTGTCAGGTTGTTATGTAACTGTCAGGTTGTCAGGTTATAATGTAACTGTCAGGTTGTAATGTAACTGTCAGGTTGTAATGTAACTGTCAGGTTATAATGTAACCGTCAGTTTGTCAGATTATAATGTAACCTTCAGGTTATAATGTAATTGTCAGGTTGTAATGTAACTGTCAGGTTATAATGTAACTGTCAGGTTGTAATGTAACTGTCAGGTTATAATGTAACTGTCAGGTTTTCAGGTTGTAATGTAACTGTCAGGTTGTAATGTAACTGTCAGGTTGTCAGGTTATAATGTAACTGTCAGGTTATAATGTAACCTTCAGGTTATAATGTAATTGTCAGGTTGTAATGTAACTGTCAGGTTATAATGTAACTGTCAGGTTGTAATGTAACTGTCAGGTTATAATGTAACTGTCAGGTTGTAATGTAACTGTCAGGTTTTCAGGTTGTAATGTAACTGTCAGGTTGTAATGTAACTGTCAGGTTGTCAGGTTATAATGTAACTGTCAGGTTATAATGTAACTGTCAGGTAGTCAGGTTGTAATGTAACTGTCAGGATGTAATGTAACTGTCAGGTTGTAATGTAACTGTCAGGTTGTCAGGTTGTCAGGTTGTAATGTAACTGTCAGGTTGTCAGGTTTTCAGGTTGTAATGTAACTGTCAGGTTGTAATGTAACTGTCAGGTTATAATGTAACTGTCAGGTTGTAATGTAACTGTCAGGTTGTCAGGTTGTAATGTAACTGTCAGGTTATAATGTAACTGTCAGGTTGTAATGTAACTGTCAGGTTCTAATGTAACTGTCAGGTTGTAATGTAACTGTCAGGTTGTCAGGTTGTAATGTAACTGTCAGGTTGTAATGTAACTGTCAGGTCATAATGTAACTGTCAGGTTGTCAGGTTGTAATGTAGCTGTCAGGTTGTAATGTAACTGTCAGGTTATAATGTAACTGTCAGGTTGTCAGGTTGTAATGTAACTGTCAGGTTGTAATGTAACTGTCAGGTTATAATGTAACCGTCAGGTTGTCAGGTGATAATGTAACCTTCAGGTTATAATGTAATAGTCAGGTTGTAATGTAACTGTCAGGTTGTAATGTAACTGTCAGGTTGTCAGGTTGTAATGTAACTGTCAGGTTATTATGTAACTGTCAGGTTGTAATGTAACTGTCAGGTTATAATGTAACTGTCAGGTTGTAATGTAACTGTCAGGTTATAATGTAACTGTCAGGTTGTAATGTAACTGTCAGGTTGTCAGGTTGTAATGTAACTGTCAGGTTGTAATGTAACTGTCAGGTTGTCAGGTTATAATGTAACTGTCAGGTTATAATGTAACTGTCAGGATGTAATGTAACTGTCAGGTTGTAATGTAACTGTCAGGTTGTCAGGTTGTCAGGTTGTAATGTAACTGTCAGGTTGTCAGGTTTTCAGGTTGTAATGTAACTGTCAGGTTGTCAGGTTTTCAGGTTGTAATGTAACTGTCAGGTTGTAATGTAACTGTCAGGTTGTAATGTAACTGTCAGGTTGTAATGTAACTGTCAGGTTGTAATGTAACTGTCAGGTTATAATGTAACTGTCAGGTTGTAATGTAACTGTCAGGTTGTAATGTAACTGTCAGGTTGTCAGGTTGTAATGTAGCTGTCAGGTTGTAATGTAACTGTCAGGTTATAATGTAACTGTCAGGTTGTCAGGTTGTAATGTAACTGTCAGGTTATAATGTAACCTTCAGGTTATAATGTAATTGTCAGGTTGTAATGTAACTGTCAGTTTGTTATGTAACTGTCAGGTTGTCAGGTTATAATGTAACTGTCAGGTTGTAATGTAACTGTCAGGTTGTAATGTAACTGTCAGGTTATAATGTAACTGTCAGGTTGTCAGGTTGTAATGTAGCTGTCAGGTTGTAATGTAACTGTCAGGTTATAATGTAACTGTCAGGTTGTCAGGTTGTAATGTAACTGTCAGGTTGTAATGTAACTGTCAGGTTATAATGTAACAGTCAGGTTGTCAGGTTATAATGTAACCTTCAGGTTATAATGTAATTGTCAGGTTGTTATGTAACTGTCAGGTTGTTATGTAACTGTCAGGTTGTCAGGTTATAATGTAACTGTCAGGTTGTAATGTAACTGTCAGGTTGTTATGTAACTGTCAGGTTGTCAGGTTATAATGTAACTGTCAGGTTGTAATGTAACTGTCAGGTTGTAATGTAACTGTCAGGTTGTAATGTAACTGTCAGGTTGTCAGGTTGTAATGTAACTGTCAGGTTGTAATGTAACTGTCAGGTTGTCAGGTTGTCAAGTTGTAATGTAACTGTCAGGTTGTCAGGTTATAATGTAACTGTCAGGTTGTCAGGTTGTAATGTAACTGTCAGGTTGTAATGTAACTGTCAGGTTGTAATGTAACTGTCAGGTTGTCAGGTTGTAATGTAACTGTCAGGTTGTAATGTAACTGTCAGGTTATAATGTAACCGTCAGGTTGTCAGGTGATAATGTAACCTTCAGGTTATAATGTAATTGTCAGGTTGTAATGTAACTGTCAGGTTGTAATGTAACTTTCAGGTTGTCAGGTTGTAATGTAACTGTCAGGTTATTATGTAACTGTCAGGTTGTAATGTAACTGTCAGGTTATAATGTAACTGTCAGGTTGTAATGTAACTGTCAGGTTGTCAGGTTGTAATGTAACTGTCAGGTTGTAATGTAACTGTCAGGTTGTCAGGTTATAATGTAACTGTCAGGTTATAATGTAACTGTCAGGATGTAATGTAACTGTCAGGTTGTAATGTAACTGTCAGGTTGTCAGGTTGTCAGGTTGTAATGTAACTGTCAGGTTGTCAGGTTTTCAGGTTGTAATGTAACTGTCAGGTTGTCAGGTTTTCAGGTTGTAATGTAACTGTCAGGTTGTAATGTAACTGTCAGGTTATAATGTAACTGTCAGGTTGTAATGTAACTGTCAGGTTGTAATGTAACTGTCAGGTTGTAATGTAACTGTCAGGTTATAATGTAACTGTCAGGTTGTAATTTAACTGTCAGGTTGTAATGTAACTGTCAGGTTGTCAGGTTGTAATGTAGCTGTCAGGTTGTAATGTAACTGTCAGGTTATAATGTAACTGTCAGGTTGTCAGGTTGTAATGTAACTGTCAGGTTATAATGTAACCTTCAGGTTATAATGTAATTGTCAGGTTGTAATGTAACTGTCAGTTTGTTATGTAACTGTCAGGTTGTCAGGTTATAATGTAACTGTCAGGTTGTAATGTAACTGTCAGGTTGTAATGTAACTGTCAGGTTATAATGTAACTGTCAGGTTGTCAGGTTGTAATGTAGCTGTCAGGTTGTAATGTAACTGTCAGGTTATAATGTAACTGTCAGGTTGTCAGGTTGTAATGTAACTGTCAGGTTGTAATGTAACTGTCAGGTTATAATGTAACAGTCAGGTTGTCAGGTTATAATGTAACCTTCAGGTTATAATGTAATTGTCAGGTTGTTATGTAACTGTCAGGTTGTTATGTAACTGTCAGGTTGTCAGGTTATAATTTAACTGTCAGGTTGTAATGTAACTGTCAGGTTGTTATGTAACTGTCAGGTTGTCAGGTTATAATGTAACTGTCAGGTTGTAATGTAACTGTCAGGTTGTAATGTAACTGTCAGGTTGTAATGTAACTGTCAGGTTGTCAGGTTGTAATGTAACTGTCAGGTTGTAATGTAACTGTCAGGTTGTCAGGTTGTCAAGTTGTAATGTAACTGTCAGGTTGTCAGGTTATAATGTAACTGTCAGGTTGTCAGGTTGTAATGTAACTGTCAGGTTGTAATGTAACTGTCAGGTTGTAATGTAACTGTCAGGTTGTCAGGTTGTAATGTAACTGTCAGGTTGTAATGTAACTGTCAGGTTATAATGTAACTGTCAGGTTGTCAGGTTGTAATGTAGCTGTCAGGTTGTAATGTAACTGTCAGGTTATAATGTAACCGTCAGGTTGTCAGGTTGTAATGT
Organism: Salmo salar; assembly: GCF_965601325.2. Taxonomy (NCBI): domain Eukaryota; kingdom Metazoa; phylum Chordata; class Actinopteri; order Salmoniformes; family Salmonidae; genus Salmo; species Salmo salar. Next base: position 52,214,690 of record NC_138308.1, read on the forward strand.
AACTGTCAGGTCGTAATGTATATGTCAGGTTATAATGTAACCGTCAGGTTGTCAGGTTATAATGTAACCTTCAGGTTATAATGTAATTGTCAGGTTGTAATGTAACTGTCAGGTTGTCAGGTTGTCAGGTTGTAATGTAACTGTCAGGTTATAATGTAACTGTCAGGTTGTCAGGTTGTAATGTAGCTGTCAGGTTGTAATGTAACTGTCAGGTTGTAATGTAACTGTCAGGTTGTCAGGTTGTAATGTAACTGTCAGGTTGTAATGTAACTGTCAGGTTATAATGTAACAGTCAGGTTGTCAGGTTGTAATGTAACCTTCAGGTTATAATGTAATTGTCAGGTTGTAATGTAACTGTCAGTTTGTTATGTAACTGTCAGGTTGTCAGGTTATAATGTAACTGTCAGGTTGTAATGTAACTGTCAGGTTGTAATGTAACTGTCAGGTTATAATGTAACTGTCAGGTTGTCAGGTTGTAATGTAGCTGTCAGGTTGTAATGTAACTGTCAGGTTATAATGTAACTGTCAGGTTGTCAGGTTGTAATGTAACTGTCAGGTTGTAATGTAACTGTCAGGTTATAATGTAACAGTCAGGTTGTCAGGTTATAATGTAACCTTCAGGTTATAATGTAATTGTCAGGTTGTAATGTAACTGTCAGGTTGTTATGTAACTGTCAGGTTATCAGGTTATAATGTAACTGTCAGGTTGTAATGTAACTGTCAGGTTGTAATGTAACTGTCAGGTTGTAATGTAACTGTCAGGTTGTCAGGTTGTAATGTAACTGTCAGGTTGTAATGTAACTGTCAGGTTGTCAGGTTGTCAAGTTGTAATGTAACTGTCAGGTTGTCAGGTTATAATGTAACTGTCAGGTTGTCAGGTTGTAATGTAACTGTCAGGTTGTAATGTAACTGTCAGGTTGTAATGTAACTGTTAGGTTGTAATGTAACTGTCAGGTTGTCAGGTTGTAATGTAACTGTCAGGTTGTAATGTAACTGTCAGGTTATAATGTAACTGTCAGGTTGTCAGGTTGTAATGTAGCTGTCAGGTTGTAATGTAACTGTCAGGTTATAATGTAACTGTCAGGTTGTCAGGTTGTAATGTAACTGTCAGGTCGTAATGTATATGTCAGGTTATAATGTAACCGTCAGGTTGTCAGGTTATAATGTAACCTTCAGGTTATAATGTAATTGTCAGGTTGTAATGTAACTGTCAGGTTGTTATGTAACTGTCAGGTTGTCAGGTTATAATGTAACTGTCAGGTTATAATGTAACTGTCAGGTTGTAATGTAACTGTCATGTTGTAATGTAACTGTCAGGTTGTAATGTAACTGTCAGGTTATAATGTAACTGTCAGGTTGTAATGTAACTGTCAGGTTATAATGTAACTGTCAGGTTGTAATGTAACTGTCAGGTTATAATGTAAACGTCAGGTTGTCAGGTTATAATGTAACCTTCAGGTTATAATGTAATTGTCAGGTTGTAATGTAACTGTCAGGTTGTTATGTAACTGTCAGGTTGTCAGGTTATAATGTAACTGTCAGGTTGTAATGTAACTGTCAGGTTGTAATGTAACTGTCAGGTTATAATGTAACCGTCAGTTTGTCAGATTATAATGTAACCTTCAGGTTATAATGTAATTGTCAGGTTGTAATGTAACTGTCAGGTTATAATGTAACTGTCAGGTTGTAATGTAACTGTCAGGTTATAATGTAACTGTCAGGTTGTCAGGTTGTCAGGTTGTAATGTAACTGTCAGGTTATAATGTAACTGTCAGGTTGTCAGGTTGTAATGTAGCTGTCAGGTTGTAATGTAACTGTCAGGTTGTAATGTAACTGTCAGGTTGTCAGGTTGTAATGTAACTGTCAGGTTGTAATGTAACTGTCAGGTTATAATGTAACAGTCAGGTTGTCAGGTTGTAATGTAACCTTCAGGTTATAATGTAATTGTCAGGTTGTAATGTAACTGTCAGTTTGTTATGTAACTGTCAGGTTGTCAGGTTATAATGTAACTGTCAGGTTGTAATGTAACTGTCAGGTTGTAATGTAACTGTCAGGATATAATGTAACTGTCAGGTTGTCAGGTTGTAATGTAGCTGTCAGGTTGTAATGTAACTGTCAGGTTATAATGTAACTGTCAGGTTGTCAGGTTGTAATGTAACTGTCAGGTTGTAATGTAACTGTCAGGTTATAATGTAACAGTCAGGTTGTCAGGTTATAATGTAACCTTCAGGTTATAATGTAATTGTCAGGTTGTAATGTAACTGTCAGGTTGTTATGTAACTGTCAGGTTATCAGGTTATAATGTAACTGTCAGGTTGTAATGTAACTGTCAGGTTGTAATGTAACTGTCAGGTTGTAATGTAACTGTCAGGTTGTCAGGTTGTAATGTAACTGTCAGGTTGTAATGTAACTGTCAGGTTGTCAGGTTGTCAAGTTGTAATGTAACTGTCAGGTTGTCAGGTTATAATGTAACTGTCAGGTTGTCAGGTTGTAATGTAACTGTCAGGTTGTAATGTAACTGTCAGGTTGTAATGTAACTGTTAGGTTGTAATGTAACTGTCAGGTTGTCAGGTTGTAATGTAACTGTCAGGTTGTAATGTAACTGTCAGGTTATAATGTAACTGTCAGGTTGTCAGGTTGTAATGTAGCTGTCAGGTTGTAATGTAACTGTCAGGTTATAATGTAACTGTCAGGTTGTCAGGTTGTAATGTAACTGTCAGGTCGTAATGTATATGTCAGGTTATAATGTAACCGTCAGGTTGTCAGGTTATAATGTAACCTTCAGGTTATAATGTAATTGTCAGGTTGTAATGTAACTGTCAGGTTGTTATGTAACTGTCAGGTTGTCAGGTTATAATGTAACTGTCAGGTTATAATGTAACTGTCAGGTTGTAATGTAACTGTCATGTTGTAATGTAACTGTCAGGTTGTAATGTAACTGTCAGGTTATAATGTAACTGTCAGGTTGTAATGTAACTGTCAGGTTATAATGTAACTGTCAGGTTGTAATGTAACTGTCAGGTTATAATGTAAACGTCAGGTTGTCAGGTTATAATGTAACCTTCAGGTTATAATGTAATTGTCAGGTTGTAATGTAACTGTCAGGTTGTTATGTAACTGTCAGGTTGTCAGGTTATAATGTAACTGTCAGGTTGTAATGTAACTGTCAGGTTGTAATGTAACTGTCAGGTTGTCAGGTTGTAATGTAACTGTCAGGTTGTAATGTAACTGTCAGGTTATAATGTAACTGTCAGGTTGTCAGGTTGTAATGTAGCTGTCAGGTTGTAATGTAACTGTCAGGTTATAATGTAACCGTCAGGTTGTCAGGTTGTAATGTAACTGTCAGGTCGTAATGTATATGTCAGGTTATAATGTAACCGTCAGGTTGTCAGGTTATAATGTAACCTTCAGGTTATAATGTAATTGTCAGGTTGTAATGTAACTGTCAGGTTGTCAGGTTGTCAGGTTGTAATGTAACTGTCAGGTTATAATGTAACTGTCAGGTTGTCAGGTTGTAATGTAGCTGTCAGGTTGTAATGTAACTGTCAGGTTGTAATGTAACTGTCAGGTTGTCAGGTTGTAATGTAACTGTCAGGTTGTAATGTAACTGTCAGGTTATAATGTAACAGTCAGGTTGTCAGGTTGTAATGTAACCTTCAGGTTATAATGTAATTGTCAGGTTGTAATGTAACTGTCAGTTTGTTATGTAACTGTCAGGTTGTCAGGTTATAATGTAACTGTCAGGTTGTAATGTAACTGTCAGGTTGTAATGTAACTGTCAGGTTATAATGTAACTGTCAGGTTGTCAGGTTGTAATGTAGCTGTCAGGTTGTAATGTAACTGTCAGGTTATAATGTAACTGTCAGGTTGTCAGGTTGTAATGTAACTGTCAGGTTGTAATGTAACTGTCAGGTTATAATGTAACAGTCAGGTTGTCAGGTTATAATGTAACCTTCAGGTTATAATGTAATTGTCAGGTTGTAATGTAACTGTCAGGTTGTTATGTAACTGTCAGGTTATCAGGTTATAATGTAACTGTCAGGTTGTAATGTAACTGTCAGGTTGTAATGTAACTGTCAGGTTGTAATGTAACTGTCAGGTTGTCAGGTTGTAATGTAACTGTCAGGTTGTAATGTAACTGTCAGGTTGTCAGGTTGTCAAGTTGTAATGTAACTGTCAGGTTGTCAGGTTATAATGTAACTGTCAGGTTGTCAGGTTGTAATGTAACTGTCAGGTTGTAATGTAACTGTCAGGTTGTAATGTAACTGTTAGGTTGTAATGTAACTGTCAGGTTGTCAGGTTGTAATGTAACTGTCAGGTTGTAATGTAACTGTCAGGTTATAATGTAACTGTCAGGTTGTCAGGTTGTAATGTAGCTGTCAGGTTGTAATGTAACTGTCAGGTTATAATGTAACTGTCAGGTTGTCAGGTTGTAATGTAACTGTCAGGTCGTAATGTATATGTCAGGTTATAATGTAACCGTCAGGTTGTCAGGTTATAATGTAACCTTCAGGTTATAATGTAATTGTCAGGTTGTAATGTAACTGTCAGGTTGTTATGTAACTGTCAGGTTGTCAGGTTATAATGTAACTGTCAGGTTATAATGTAACTGTCAGGTTGTAATGTAACTGTCATGTTGTAATGTAACTGTCAGGTTGTAATGTAACTGTCAGGTTATAATGTAACTGTCAGGTTGTAATGTAACTGTCAGGTTATAATGTAACTGTCAGGTTGTAATGTAACTGTCAGGTTATAATGTAAACGTCAGGTTGTCAGGTTATAATGTAACCTTCAGGTTATAATGTAATTGTCAGGTTGTAATGTAACTGTCAGGTTGTTATGTAACTGTCAGGTTGTCAGGTTATAATGTAACTGTCAGGTTGTAATGTAACTGTCAGGTTGTAATGTAACTGTCAGGTTATAATGTAACCGTCAGTTTGTCAGATTATAATGTAACCTTCAGGTTATAATGTAATTGTCAGGTTGTAATGTAACTGTCAGGTTATAATGTAACTGTCAGGTTGTAATGTAACTGTCAGGTTATAATGTAACTGTCAGGTTGTCAGGTTGTCAGGTTGTAATGTAACTGTCAGGTTATAATGTAACTGTCAGGTTGTCAGGTTGTAATGTAGCTGTCAGGTTGTAATGTAACTGTCAGGTTGTAATGTAACTGTCAGGTTGTCAGGTTGTAATGTAACTGTCAGGTTGTAATGTAACTGTCAGGTTATAATGTAACAGTCAGGTTGTCAGGTTGTAATGTAACCTTCAGGTTATAATGTAATTGTCAGGTTGTAATGTAACTGTCAGTTTGTTATGTAACTGTCAGGTTGTCAGGTTATAATGTAACTGTCAGGTTGTAATGTAACTGTCAGGTTGTAATGTAACTGTCAGGATATAATGTAACTGTCAGGTTGTCAGGTTGTAATGTAGCTGTCAGGTTGTAATGTAACTGTCAGGTTATAATGTAACTGTCAGGTTGTCAGGTTGTAATGTAACTGTCAGGTTGTAATGTAACTGTCAGGTTATAATGTAACAGTCAGGTTGTCAGGTTATAATGTAACCTTCAGGTTATAATGTAATTGTCAGGTTGTAATGTAACTGTCAGGTTGTTATGTAACTGTCAGGTTATCAGGTTATAATGTAACTGTCAGGTTGTAATGTAACTGTCAGGTTGTAATGTAACTGTCAGGTTGTAATGTAACTGTCAGGTTGTCAGGTTGTAATGTAACTGTCAGGTTGTAATGTAACTGTCAGGTTGTCAGGTTGTCAAGTTGTAATGTAACTGTCAGGTTGTCAGGTTATAATGTAACTGTCAGGTTGTCAGGTTGTAATGTAACTGTCAGGTTGTAATGTAACTGTCAGGTTGTAATGTAACTGTTAGGTTGTAATGTAACTGTCAGGTTGTCAGGTTGTAATGTAACTGTCAGGTTGTAATGTAACTGTCAGGTTATAATGTAACTGTCAGGTTGTCAGGTTGTAATGTAGCTGTCAGGTTGTAATGTAACTGTCAGGTTATAATGTAACTGTCAGGTTGTCAGGTTGTAATGTAACTGTCAGGTCGTAATGTATATGTCAGGTTATAATGTAACCGTCAGGTTGTCAGGTTATAATGTAACCTTCAGGTTATAATGTAATTGTCAGGTTGTAATGTAACTGTCAGGTTGTTATGTAACTGTCAGGTTGTCAGGTTATAATGTAACTGTCAGGTTATAATGTAACTGTCAGGTTGTAATGTAACTGTCATGTTGTAATGTAACTGTCAGGTTGTAATGTAACTGTCAGGTTATAATGTAACTGTCAGGTTGTAATGTAACTGTCAGGTTATAATGTAACTGTCAGGTTGTAATGTAACTGTCAGGTTATAATGTAAACGTCAGGTTGTCAGGTTATAATGTAACCTTCAGGTTATAATGTAATTGTCAGGTTGTAATGTAACTGTCAGGTTGTTATGTAACTGTCAGGTTGTCAGGTTATAATGTAACTGTCAGGTTGTAATGTAACTGTCAGGTTGTAATGTAACTGTCAGGTTATAATGTAACCGTCAGTTTGTCAGATTATAATGTAACCTTCAGGTTATAATGTAATTGTCAGGTTGTAATGTAACTGTCAGGTTATAATGTAACTGTCAGGTTGTAATGTAACTGTCAGGTTATAATGTAACTGTCAGGTTGTCAGGTTGTAATGTAACTGTCAGGTTGTAATGTAACTGTCAGGTTATAATGTAACAGTCAGGTTGTCAGGTTATAATGTAACCTTCAGGTTATAATGTAATTGTCAGGTTGTAATGTAACTGTCAGGTTGTTATGTAACTGTCAGGTTATCAGGTTATAATGTAACTGTCAGGTTGTAATGTAACTGTCAGGTTGTAATGTAACTGTCAGGTTGTAATGTAACTGTCAGGTTGTCAGGTTGTAATGTAACTGTCAGGTTGTAATGTAACTGTCAGGTTGTCAGGTTGTCAAGTTGTAATGTAACTGTCAGGTTGTCAGGTTATAATGTAACTGTCAGGTTGTCAGGTTGTAATGTAACTGTCAGGTTGTAATGTAACTGTCAGGTTGTAATGTAACTGTTAGGTTGTAATGTAACTGTCAGGTTGTCAGGTTGTAATGTAACTGTCAGGTTGTAATGTAACTGTCAGGTTATAATGTAACTGTCAGGTTGTCAGGTTGTAATGTAGCTGTCAGGTTGTAATGTAACTGTCAGGTTATAATGTAACTGTCAGGTTGTCAGGTTGTAATGTAACTGTCAGGTCGTAATGTATATGTCAGGTTATAATGTAACCGTCAGGTTGTCAGGTTATAATGTAACCTTCAGGTTATAATGTAATTGTCAGGTTGTAATGTAACTGTCAGGTTGTTATGTAACTGTCAGGTTGTCAGGTTATAACGTAACTGTCAGGTTATAATGTAACTGTCAGGTTGTAATGTAACTGTCATGTTGTAATGTAACTGTCAGGTTGTAATGTAACTGTCAGGTTATAATGTAACTGTCAGGTTGTAATGTAACTGTCAGGTTATAATGTAACTGTCAGGTTGTAATGTAACTGTCAGGTTATAATGTAAACGTCAGGTTGTCAGGTTATAATGTAACCTTCAGGTTATAATGTAATTGTCAGGTTGTAATGTAACTGTCAGGTTGTTATGTAACTGTCAGGTTGTCAGGTTATAATGTAACTGTCAGGTTGTAATGTAACTGTCAGGTTGTAATGTAACTGTCAGGTTATAATGTAACCGTCAGTTTGTCAGATTATAATGTAACCTTCAGGTTATAATGTAATTGTCAGGTTGTAATGTAACTGTCAGGTTATAATGTAACTGTCAGGTTGTAATGTAACTGTCAGGTTATAATGTAACTGTCAGGTTTTCAGGTTGTAATGTAACTGTCAGGTTGTAATGTAACTGTCAGGTTGTCAGGTTATAATGTAACTGTCAGGTTATAATGTAACCTTCAGGTTATAATGTAATTGTCAGGTTGTAATGTAACTGTCAGGTTATAATGTAACTGTCAGGTTGTAATGTAACTGTCAGGTTATAATGTAACTGTCAGGTTGTAATGTAACTGTCAGGTTTTCAGGTTGTAATGTAACTGTCAGGTTGTAATGTAACTGTCAGGTTGTCAGGTTATAATGTAACTGTCAGGTTATAATGTAACTGTCAGGTAGTCAGGTTGTAATGTAACTGTCAGGATGTAATGTAACTGTCAGGTTGTAATGTAACTGTCAGGTTGTCAGGTTGTCAGGTTGTAATGTAACTGTCAGGTTGTCAGGTTTTCAGGTTGTAATGTAACTGTCAGGTTGTAATGTAACTGTCAGGTTATAATGTAACTGTCAGGTTGTAATGTAACTGTCAGGTTGTCAGGTTGTAATGTAACTGTCAGGTTATAATGTAACTGTCAGGTTGTAATGTAACTGTCAGGTTCTAATGTAACTGTCAGGTTGTAATGTAACTGTCAGGTTGTCAGGTTGTAATGTAACTGTCAGGTTGTAATGTAACTGTCAGGTCATAATGTAACTGTCAGGTTGTCAGGTTGTAATGTAGCTGTCAGGTTGTAATGTAACTGTCAGGTTATAATGTAACTGTCAGGTTGTCAGGTTGTAATGTAACTGTCAGGTTGTAATGTAACTGTCAGGTTATAATGTAACCGTCAGGTTGTCAGGTGATAATGTAACCTTCAGGTTATAATGTAATAGTCAGGTTGTAATGTAACTGTCAGGTTGTAATGTAACTGTCAGGTTGTCAGGTTGTAATGTAACTGTCAGGTTATTATGTAACTGTCAGGTTGTAATGTAACTGTCAGGTTATAATGTAACTGTCAGGTTGTAATGTAACTGTCAGGTTATAATGTAACTGTCAGGTTGTAATGTAACTGTCAGGTTGTCAGGTTGTAATGTAACTGTCAGGTTGTAATGTAACTGTCAGGTTGTCAGGTTATAATGTAACTGTCAGGTTATAATGTAACTGTCAGGATGTAATGTAACTGTCAGGTTGTAATGTAACTGTCAGGTTGTCAGGTTGTCAGGTTGTAATGTAACTGTCAGGTTGTCAGGTTTTCAGGTTGTAATGTAACTGTCAGGTTGTCAGGTTTTCAGGTTGTAATGTAACTGTCAGGTTGTAATGTAACTGTCAGGTTGTAATGTAACTGTCAGGTTGTAATGTAACTGTCAGGTTGTAATGTAACTGTCAGGTTATAATGTAACTGTCAGGTTGTAATGTAACTGTCAGGTTGTAATGTAACTGTCAGGTTGTCAGGTTGTAATGTAGCTGTCAGGTTGTAATGTAACTGTCAGGTTATAATGTAACTGTCAGGTTGTCAGGTTGTAATGTAACTGTCAGGTTATAATGTAACCTTCAGGTTATAATGTAATTGTCAGGTTGTAATGTAACTGTCAGTTTGTTATGTAACTGTCAGGTTGTCAGGTTATAATGTAACTGTCAGGTTGTAATGTAACTGTCAGGTTGTAATGTAACTGTCAGGTTATAATGTAACTGTCAGGTTGTCAGGTTGTAATGTAGCTGTCAGGTTGTAATGTAACTGTCAGGTTATAATGTAACTGTCAGGTTGTCAGGTTGTAATGTAACTGTCAGGTTGTAATGTAACTGTCAGGTTATAATGTAACAGTCAGGTTGTCAGGTTATAATGTAACCTTCAGGTTATAATGTAATTGTCAGGTTGTTATGTAACTGTCAGGTTGTTATGTAACTGTCAGGTTGTCAGGTTATAATGTAACTGTCAGGTTGTAATGTAACTGTCAGGTTGTTATGTAACTGTCAGGTTGTCAGGTTATAATGTAACTGTCAGGTTGTAATGTAACTGTCAGGTTGTAATGTAACTGTCAGGTTGTAATGTAACTGTCAGGTTGTCAGGTTGTAATGTAACTGTCAGGTTGTAATGTAACTGTCAGGTTGTCAGGTTGTCAAGTTGTAATGTAACTGTCAGGTTGTCAGGTTATAATGTAACTGTCAGGTTGTCAGGTTGTAATGTAACTGTCAGGTTGTAATGTAACTGTCAGGTTGTAATGTAACTGTCAGGTTGTCAGGTTGTAATGTAACTGTCAGGTTGTAATGTAACTGTCAGGTTATAATGTAACCGTCAGGTTGTCAGGTGATAATGTAACCTTCAGGTTATAATGTAATTGTCAGGTTGTAATGTAACTGTCAGGTTGTAATGTAACTTTCAGGTTGTCAGGTTGTAATGTAACTGTCAGGTTATTATGTAACTGTCAGGTTGTAATGTAACTGTCAGGTTATAATGTAACTGTCAGGTTGTAATGTAACTGTCAGGTTGTCAAGTTGTAATGTAACTGTCAGGTTGTAATGTAACTGTCAGGTTGTCAGGTTATAATGTAACTGTCAGGTTATAATGTAACTGTCAGGATGTAATGTAACTGTCAGGTTGTAATGTAACTGTCAGGTTGTCAGGTTGTCAGGTTGTAATGTAACTGTCAGGTTGTCAGGTTTTCAGGTTGTAATGTAACTGTCAGGTTGTCAGGTTTTCAGGTTGTAATGTAACTGTCAGGTTGTAATGTAACTGTCAGGTTATAATGTAACTGTCAGGTTGTAATGTAACTGTCAGGTTGTAATGTAACTGTCAGGTTGTAATGTAACTGTCAGGTTATAATGTAACTGTCAGGTTGTAATTTAACTGTCAGGTTGTAATGTAACTGTCAGGTTGTCAGGTTGTAATGTAGCTGTCAGGTTGTAATGTAACTGTCAGGTTATAATGTAACTGTCAGGTTGTCAGGTTGTAATGTAACTGTCAGGTTATAATGTAACCTTCAGGTTATAATGTAATTGTCAGGTTGTAATGTAACTGTCAGTTTGTTATGTAACTGTCAGGTTGTCAGGTTATAATGTAACTGTCAGGTTGTAATGTAACTGTCAGGTTGTAATGTAACTGTCAGGTTATAATGTAACTGTCAGGTTGTCAGGTTGTAATGTAGCTGTCAGGTTGTAATGTAACTGTCAGGTTATAATGTAACTGTCAGGTTGTCAGGTTGTAATGTAACTGTCAGGTTGTAATGTAACTGTCAGGTTATAATGTAACAGTCAGGTTGTCAGGTTATAATGTAACCTTCAGGTTATAATGTAATTGTCAGGTTGTTATGTAACTGTCAGGTTGTTATGTAACTGTCAGGTTGTCAGGTTATAATTTAACTGTCAGGTTGTAATGTAACTGTCAGGTTGTTATGTAACTGTCAGGTTGTCAGGTTATAATGTAACTGTCAGGTTGTAATGTAACTGTCAGGTTGTAATGTAACTGTCAGGTTGTAATGTAACTGTCAGGTTGTCAGGTTGTAATGTAACTGTCAGGTTGTAATGTAACTGTCAGGTTGTCAGGTTGTCAAGTTGTAATGTAACTGTCAGGTTGTCAGGTTATAATGTAACTGTCAGGTTGTCAGGTTGTAATGTAACTGTCAGGTTGTAATGTAACTGTCAGGTTGTAATGTAACTGTCAGGTTGTCAGGTTGTAATGTAACTGTCAGGTTGTAATGTAACTGTCAGGTTATAATGTAACTGTCAGGTTGTCAGGTTGTAATGTAGCTGTCAGGTTGTAATGTAACTGTCAGGTTATAATGTAACCGTCAGGTTGTCAGGTTGTAATGTAACTGTCAGGTCGTAATGTATATGTCAGGTTATAATGTAACCGTCAGGTTGTCAGGTTATAATGTAACCTTCAGGTTATAATGTAATTGTCAGGTTGTAATGTAACTGTCAGGTTGATATGTAACTGTCAGGTTGTCAGGTTATAATGTAACTGTCAGGTTGTAATGTAACTGTCAGGTTGTTAGTTGTAATGTAACTGTCAGGTTGTAATGTAACTGTCAGGTTATAATGTAACTGTCAGGTTGTCAGGTTGTAATGTAGCTGTCAGGTTGTAATGTAACTGTCAGGTTATAATGTAACCGTCAGGTTGTCAGGTGATAATGTAACCTTCAGGTTATAATGTAATTGTCAGGTTGTAATGTAACTGTCAGGTTGTAATGTAACTGTCAGGTTGTCAGGTTGTAATGTAACTGTCAGGTTATTATGTAACTGTCAGGTTGTAATGTAACTGTCAGGTTATAATGTAACTGTCAGGTTGTAATGTAACTGTCAGGTTGTCAGGTTGTAATGTAACTGTCAGGTTGTAATGTAACTGTCAGGTTGTCAGGTTATAATGTAACTGTCAGGTTATAATGTAACTGTCAGGATGTAATGTAACTGTCAGGTTGTAATGTAACTGTCAGGTTGTCAGGTTGTCAGGTTGTAATGTAACTGTCAGGTTGTCAGGTTTTCAGGTTGTAATGTAACTGTCAGGTTGTAATGTAACTGTCAGGTTGTAATGTAACTGTCAGGTTGTCAGGTTGTAATGTAACTGTCAGGTTGTAATGTAACTGTCAGGTTATAATGTAACTGTCAGGTTGTAATGTAACTGTCAGGTTGTAATATAACTGTCAGGTTGTAATGTAACTGTCAGGTTATAATGTAACTGTCAGGTTGTAATGTAACTGTCAGGTTGTAATGTAACTGTCAGGTTGTCAGGTTGTAATGTAGCTGTCAGGTTGTAATGTAACTGTCAGGTTATAATGTAACTGTCAGGTTGTCAGGTTGTAATGTAACTGTCAGGTTGTAATGTAACTGTCAGGTTATAATGTAACAGTCAGGTTGTCAGGTTATAATGTAACCTTCAGGTTATAATGTAATTGTCAGGTTGTAATGTAACTGTCAATTTGTTATGTAACTGTCAGGTTGTCAGGTTATAATGTAACTGTCAGGTTGTAATGTAACTGTCAGGTTGTAATGTAACTGTCAGGTTGTAATGTAACTGTCAGGTTGTCAGGTTGTCAAGTTGTAATGTAACTGTCAGGTTGTCAGGTTATAATGTAACTGTCAGGTTGTCAGGTTGTAATGTAACTGTCAGGTTGTAATGTAACTGTCAGGTTGTAATGTAACTGTCAGGTTGTCAGGTTGTAATGTAGCTGTCAGGTTGTAATGTAACTGTCAGGTTATAATGTAACTGTCAGGTTGTCAGGTTGTAATGTAACTGTCAGGTTATAATGTAACCTTCAGGTTATAATGTAATTGTCAGGTTGTAATGTAACTGTCAGTTTGTTATGTAACTGTCAGGTTGTCAGGTTATAATGTAACTGTCAGGTTGTAATGTAACTGTCAGGTTGTAATGTAACTGTCAGGTTATAATGTAACTGTCAGGTTGTCAGGTTGTAATGTAGCTGTCAGGTTGTAATGTAACTGTCAGGTTATAATGTAACTGTCAGGTTGTCAGGTTGTAATGTAACTGTCAGGTTGTAATGTAACTGTCAGGTTATAATGTAACAGTCAGGTTGTCAGGTTATAATGTAACCTTCAGGTTATAATGTAATTGTCAGGTTGTTATGTAACTGTCAGGTTGTTATGTAACTGTCAGGTTGTCAGGTTATAATGTAACTGTCAGGTTGTAATGTAACTGTCAGGTTGTTATGTAACTGTCAGGTTGTCAGGTTATAATGTAACTGTCAGGTTGTAATGTAACTGTCAGGTTGTAATGTAACTGTCAGGTTGTAATGTAACTGTCAGGTTGTCAGGTTGTAATGTAACTGTCAGGTTGTAATGTAACTGTCAGGTTGTCAGGTTGTCAAGTTGTAATGTAACTGTCAGGTTGTCAGGTTATAATGTAACTGTCAGGTTGTCAGGTTGTAATGTAACTGTCAGGTTGTAATGTAACTGTCAGGTTGTAATGTAACTGTCAGGTTGTCAGGTTGTAATGTAACTGTCAGGTTGTAATGTAACTGTCAGGTTATAATGTAACCGTCAGGTTGTCAGGTGATAATGTAACCTTCAGGTTATAATGTAATTGTCAGGTTGTAATGTAACTGTCAGGTTGTAATGTAACTTTCAGGTTGTCAGGTTGTAATGTAACTGTCAGGTTATTATGTAACTGTCAGGTTGTAATGTAACTGTCAGGTTATAATGTAACTGTCAGGTTGTAATGTAACTGTCAGGTTGTCAAGTTGTAATGTAACTGTCAGGTTGTAATGTAACTGTCAGGTTGTCAGGTTATAATGTAACTGTCAGGTTATAATGTAACTGTCAGGATGTAATGTAACTGTCAGGTTGTAATGTAACTGTCAGGTTGTCAGGTTGTCAGGTTGTAATGTAACTGTCAGGTTGTCAGGTTTTCAGGTTGTAATGTAACTGTCAGGTTGTCAGGTTTTCAGGTTGTAATGTAACTGTCAGGTTGTAATGTAACTGTCAGGTTATAATGTAACTGTCAGGTTGTAATGTAACTGTCAGGTTGTAATGTAACTGTCAGGTTGTAATGTAACTGTCAGGTTATAATGTAACTGTCAGGTTGTAATTTAACTGTCAGGTTGTAATGTAACTGTCAGGTTGTCAGGTTGTAATGTAGCTGTCAGGTTGTAATGTAACTGTCAGGTTATAATGTAACTGTCAGGTTGTCAGGTTGTAATGTAACTGTCAGGTTATAATGTAACCTTCAGGTTATAATGTAATTGTCAGGTTGTAATGTAACTGTCAGTTTGTTATGTAACTGTCAGGTTGTCAGGTTATAATGTAACTGTCAGGTTGTAATGTAACTGTCAGGTTGTAATGTAACTGTCAGGTTATAATGTAACTGTCAGGTTGTCAGGTTGTAATGTAGCTGTCAGGTTGTAATGTAACTGTCAGGTTATAATGTAACTGTCAGGTTGTCAGGTTGTAATGTAACTGTCAGGTTGTAATGTAACTGTCAGGTTATAATGTAACAGTCAGGTTGTCAGGTTATAATGTAACCTTCAGGTTATAATGTAATTGTCAGGTTGTTATGTAACTGTCAGGTTGTTATGTAACTGTCAGGTTGTCAGGTTATAATTTAACTGTCAGGTTGTAATGTAACTGTCAGGTTGTTATGTAACTGTCAGGTTGTCAGGTTATAATGTAACTGTCAGGTTGTAATGTAACTGTCAGGTTGTAATGTAACTGTCAGGTTGTAATGTAACTGTCAGGTTGTCAGGTTGTAATGTAACTGTCAGGTTGTAATGTAACTGTCAGGTTGTCAGGTTGTCAAGTTGTAATGTAACTGTCAGGTTGTCAGGTTATAATGTAACTGTCAGGTTGTCAGGTTGTAATGTAACTGTCAGGTTGTAATGTAACTGTCAGGTTGTAATGTAACTGTCAGGTTGTCAGGTTGTAATGTAACTGTCAGGTTGTAATGTAACTGTCAGGTTATAATGTAACTGTCAGGTTGTCAGGTTGTAATGTAGCTGTCAGGTTGTAATGTAACTGTCAGGTTATAATGTAACCGTCAGGTTGTCAGGTTGTAATGTAACTGTCAGGTCGTAATGTATATGTCAGGTTATAATGTAACCGTCAGGTTGTCAGGTTATAATGTAACCTTCAGGTTATAATGTAATTGTCAGGTTGTAATGTAACTGTCAGGTTGATATGTAACTGTCAGGTTGTCAGGTTATAATGTAACTGTCAGGTTGTAATGTAACTGTCAGGTTGTTAGTTGTAATGTAACTGTCAGGTTGTAATGTAACTGTCAGGTTATAATGTAACTGTCAGGTTGTCAGGTTGTAATGTAGCTGTCAGGTTGTAATGTAACTGTCAGGTTATAATGTAACCGTCAGGTTGTCAGGTGATAATGTAACCTTCAGGTTATAATGTAATTGTCAGGTTGTAATGTAACTGTCAGGTTGTAATGTAACTGTCAGGTTGTCAGGTTGTAATGTAACTGTCAGGTTATTATGTAACTGTCAGGTTGTAATGTAACTGTCAGGTTATAATGTAACTGTCAGGTTGTAATGTAACTGTCAGGTTGTCAGGTTGTAATGTAACTGTCAGGTTGTAATGTAACTGTCAGGTTGTCAGGTTATAATGTAACTGTCAGGTTATAATGTAACTGTCAGGATGTAATGTAACTGTCAGGTTGTAATGTAACTGTCAGGTTGTCAGGTTGTCAGGTTGTAATGTAACTGTCAGGTTGTCAGGTTTTCAGGTTGTAATGTAACTGTCAGGTTGTAATGTAACTGTCAGGTTGTAATGTAACTGTCAGGTTGTCAGGTTGTAATGTAACTGTCAGGTTGTAATGTAACTGTCAGGTTATAATGTAACTGTCAGGTTGTAATGTAACTGTCAGGTTGTAATATAACTGTCAGGTTGTAATGTAACTGTCAGGTTATAATGTAACTGTCAGGTTGTAATGTAACTGTCAGGTTGTAATGTAACTGTCAGGTTGTCAGGTTGTAATGTAGCTGTCAGGTTGTAATGTAACTGTCAGGTTATAATGTAACTGTCAGGTTGTCAGGTTGTAATGTAACTGTCAGGTTGTAATGTAACTGTCAGGTTATAATGTAACAGTCAGGTTGTCAGGTTATAATGTAACCTTCAGGTTATAATGTAATTGTCAGGTTGTAATGTAACTGTCAATTTGTTATGTAACTGTCAGGTTGTCAGGTTATAATGTAACTGTCAGGTTGTAATGTAACTGTCAGGTTGTAATGTAACTGTCAGGTTGTAATGTAACTGTCAGGTTGTCAGGTTGTCAAGTTGTAATGTAACTGTCAGGTTGTCAGGTTATAATGTAACTGTCAGGTTGTCAGGTTGTAATGTAACTGTCAGGTTGTAATGTAACTGTCAGGTTGTAATGTAACTGTCAGGTTGTCAGGTTGTAATGTAACTGTCAGGTTGTAATGTAACTGTCAGGTTATAATGTAACTGTCAGGTTGTCAGTTTGTAATGTAGCTGTCAGGTTGTATTGTAACTGTCAGGTTATAATGTAACTGTCAGGTTGTCAGGTTGTAATGTAACTGTCAGGTCGTAATGTATATGTCAGGTTATAATGTAACCGTCAGGTTGTCAGGTTATAATGTAACCTTCAGGTTATAATGTAATTGTCAGGTTGTAATGTAACTGTCAGGTTGATATGTAACTGTCAGGTTGTCAGGTTATAATGTAACTGTCAGGTTATAATGTAACTGTCAGGTTGTAATGTAACTGTCAGGTTGTAATGTAACTGTCAGGTTGTTATGTAACTGTCAGGTTATAATGTAACTGTCAGGTTGTAATGTAACTGTCAGGTTATAATGTAACTGTCAGGTTGTAATGTAACTGTCAGGTTATAATGTAACCGTCAGGTTGTCAGGTTATAATGTAACTTTCAGGTTATAATGTAATTGTCAGGTTGTAATGTAACTGTCAGGTTGTTATGTAACTGTCAGGTTGTCAGGTTATAATGTAACTGTCAGGTTGTAATGTAACTGTCAGGTTGTAATGTAACTGTCAGGTTGTAATGTAACTGTCAGGTTATAATGTAACTGTCAGGTTGTAATGTAACTGTCAGGTTATAATGTAACTGTCAGGTTGTAATGTAACTGTCAGGTTTTCAGGTTGTAATGTAACTGTCAGGTTGTAATGTAACTGTCAGGTTGTCAGGTTATAATGTAACTGTCAGGTTATAATGTAACTGTCAGGTAGTCAGGTTGTAATGTAACTGTCAGGATGTAATGTAACTGTCAGGTTGTAATGTAACTGTCAGGTTGTCAGGTTGTCAGGTTGTAATGTGACTGTCAGGTTGTCAGGTTTTCAGGTTGTAATGTAACTGTCAGGTTGTAATGTAACTGTCAGGTTATAATGTAACTGTCAGGTTGTAATGTAACTGTCAGGTTGTCAGGTTGTAATGTAACTGTCAGGTTGTAATGTAACTGTCAGGTTATAATGTAACTGTCAGGTTGTAATGTAACTGTCAGGTTGTAATGTAACTGTCAGGTTGTCAGGTTGTAATGTAACTGTCAGGTTATAATGTAACTGTCAGGTTGTAATGTAACTGTCAGGTTGTAATGTAACTGTCAGGTTGTAATGTAACTGTCAGGTTGTAATGTAACTGTCAGGTTGTCAGGTTGTAATGTAACTGTCAGGTTGTAATGTAACTGTCAGGTTATAATGTAACTGTCAGGTTGTAATGTAGCTGTCAGGTTGTAATGTAACTGTCAGGTTATAATGTAACTGTCAGGTTGTCAGGTTGTAATGTAACTGTCAGGTTGTAATGTAACTGTCAGGTTATAATGTATCCGTCAGGTTGTCAGGTGATAATGTAACCTTCAGGTTATAATGTAATTGTCAGGTTGTAATGTAACTGTCAGGTTGTAATGTAACTGTCAGGTTGTCAGGTTGTAATGTAACTGTCAGGTTATAATGTAACTGTCAGGTTGTAATGTAACTGTCAGGTTATAATGTAACTGTCAGGTTATAATGTAACTGTCAGGTTGTCAGGTTATAATGTAACTGTCAGGTTGTAATGTAACTGTCAGGTTGTAATGTAACTGTCAGGTTATAATGTAACCGTCAGTTTGTCAGATTATAATGTAACCTTCAGGTTATAATGTAATTGTCAGGTTGTAATGTAACTGTCAGGTTATAATGTAACTGTCAGGTTGTAATGTAACTGTCAGGTTATAATGTAACTGTCAGGTTTTCAGGTTGTAATGTAACTGTCAGGTTGTAATGTAACTGTCAGGTTGTCAGGTTATAATGTAACTGTCAGGTTATAATGTAACTGTCAGGTTATAATGTAATTGTCAGGTTGTAATGTAACTGTCAGGTTATAATGTAACTGTCAGGTTATAATGTAACTGTCAGGTTGTAATGTAACTGTCAGGTTATAATGTAACTGTCAGGTTGTAATGTAACTGTCAGGTTTTCAGGTTGTAATGTAACTGTCAGGTTGTAATGTAACTGTCAGGTTCTCAGGTTATAATGTAACTGTCAGGTTATAATGTAACTGTCAGGTAGTCAGGTTGTAATGTAACTGTCAGGATGTAATGTAACTGTCAGGTTGTAATGTAACTGTCAGGTTGTCAGGTTGTCAGGTTGTAATGTAACTGTCAGGTTGTCAGGTTTTCAGGTTGTAATGTAACTGTCAGGTTGTAATGTAACTGTCAGGTTATAATGTAACTGTCAGGTTGTAATGTAACTGTCAGGTTGTCAGGTTGTAATGTAACTGTCAGGTTATAATGTAACTGTCAGGTTGTAATGTAACTGTCAGGTTCTAATGTAACTGTCAGGTTGTAATGTAACTGTCAGGTTGTCAGGTTGTAATGTAATTGTCAGGTTGTAATGTAACTGTCAGGTCATAATGTAACTGTCAGGTTGTCAGGTTGTAATGTAGCTGTCAGGTTGTAATGTAACTGTCAGGTTATAATGTAACTGTCAGGTTGTCAGGTTGTAATGTAACTGTCAGGTTGTAATGTAACTGTCAGGTTATAATGTAACTGTCAGGTTGTAATGTAACTGTCAGGTTGTCAGGTTGTAATGTAACTGTCAGGTTATAATGTAACTGTCAGGTTGTAATGTAACTGTCAGGTTCTAATGTAACTGTCAGGTTGTAATGTAACTGTCAGGTTGTCAGGTTGTAATGTAACTGTCAGGTTATTATGTAACTGTCAGGTTGTAATGTAACTGTCAGGTTATAATGTAACTGTCAGGTTGTAATGTAACTGTCAGGTTGTCAGGTTGTAATGTAACTGTCAGGTTGTAATGTAACTGTCAGGTTGTCAGGTTATAATGTAACTGTCAGGTTATAATGTAACTGTCAGGATGTAATGTAACTGTCAGGTTGTAATGTAACTGTCAGGTTGTCAGGTTGTCAGGTTGTAATGTAACTGTCAGGTTGTCAGGTTTTCAGGTTGTAATGTAACTGTCAGGTTGTCAGGTTTTCAGGTTGTAATGTAACTGTCAGGTTGTAATGTAACTGTCAGGTTGTAATGTAACTGTCAGGTTATAATGTAACTGTCAGGTTGTAATGTAACTGTCAGGTTGTAATGTAACTGTCAGGTTGTAATGTAACTGTCAGGTTATAATGTAACTGTCAGGTTGTAATGTAACTGTCAGGTTGTAATGTAACTGTCAGGTTGTCAGGTTGTAATGTAGCTGTCAGGTTGTAATGTAACTGTCAGGTTATAATGTAACTGTCAGGTTGTCAGGTTGTAATGTAACTGTCAGGTTATAATGTAACCTTCAGGTTATAATGTAATTGTCAGGTTGTAATGTAACTGTCAGTTTGTTATGTAACTGTCAGGTTGTCAGGTTATAATGTAACTGTCAGGTTGTAATGTAACTGTCAGGTTGTAATGTAACTGTCAGGTTATAATGTAACTGTCAGGTTGTCAGGTTGTAATGTAGCTGTCAGGTTGTAATGTAACTGTCAGGTTATAATGTAACTGTCAGGTTGTCAGGTTGTAATGTAACTGTCAGGTTGTAATGTAACTGTCAGGTTATAATGTAACAGTCAGGTTGTCAGGTTATAATGTAACCTTCAGATTATAATGTAATTGTCAGGTTGTTATGTAACTGTCAGGTTGTTATGTAACTGTCAGGTTGTCAGGTTATAATGTAACTGTCAGGTTGTAATGTAACTGTCAGGTTGTTATGTAACTGTCAGGTTGTCAGGTTATAATGTAACTGTCAGGTTGTAATGTAACTGTCAGGTTGTAATGTAACTGTCAGGTTGTAATGTAACTGTCAGGTTGTCAGGTTGTAATGTAACTGTCAGGTTGTAATGTAACTGTCAGGTTGTCAGGTTATCAAGTTGTAATGTAACTGTCAGGTTGTCAGGTTATAATGTAACTGTCAGGTTGTCAGGTTGTAATGTAACTGTCAGGTTGTAATGTAACTGTCAGGTTGTAATGTAACTGTCAGGTTGTCAGGTTGTAATGTAACTGTCAGGTTGTAATGTAACTGTCAGGTTATAATGTAACTGTCAGTTTGTCAGGTTGTAATGTAGCTGTCAGGTTGTAATGTAACTGTCAGGTTATAATGTAACTGTCAGGTTGTCAGGTTGTAATGTAACTGTCAGGTCGTAATGTATATGTCAGGTTATAATGTAACCGTCAGGTTGTCAGGTTATAATGTAACCTTCAGGTTATAATGTAATTGTCAGGTTGTAATGTAACTGTCAGGTTGATATGTAACTGTCAGGTTGTCAGGTTATAATGTAACTGTCAGGTTGTAATGTAACTGTCAGGTTGTTAGTTGTAATGTAACTGTCAGGTTGTAATGTAACTGTCAGGTTATAATGTAACTGTCAGGTTGTCAGGTTGTAATGTAGCTGTCAGGTTGTAATGTAACTGTCAGGTTATAATGTAACTGTCAGGTTGTCAGGTTGTAATGTAACTGTCAGGTTGTAATGTAACTGTCAGGTTATAATGTAACCTTCAGGTTATAATGTAATTGTCAGGTTGTAATGTAACTGTCAGTTTGTTATGTAACTGTCAGGTTGTCAGGTTATAATGTAACTGTCAGGTTGTAATGTAACTGTCAGGTTGTAATGTAACTGTCAGGTTATAATGTAACTGTCAGGTTGTCAGGTTGTAATGTAGCTGTCAGGTTGTAATGTAACTGTCAGGTTATAATGTAACTGTCAGGTTGTCAGGTTGTAATGTAACTGTCAGGTTGTAATGTAACTGTCAGGTTATAATGTAACAGTCAGGTTGTCAGGTTATAATGTAACCTTCAGGTTATAATGTAATTGTCAGGTTGTTATGTAACTGTCAGGTTGTTATGTAACTGTCAGGTTGTCAGGTTATAATGTAACTGTCAGGTTGTAATGTAACTGTCAGGTTGTTATGTAACTGTCAGGTTGTCAGGTTATAATGTAACTGTCAGGTTGTAATGTAACTGTCAGGTTGTAATGTAACTGTCAGGTTGTAATGTAACTGTCAGGTTGTCAGGTTGTAATGTAACTGTCAGGTTGTAATGTAACTGTCAGGTTGTCAGGTTGTCAAGTTGTAATGTAACTGTCAGGTTGTCAGGTTATAATGTAACTGTCAGGTTGTCAGGTTGTAATGTAACTGTCAGGTTGTAATGTAACTGTCAGGTTGTAATGTAACTGTCAGGTTGTCAGGTTGTAATGTAACTGTCAGGTTGTAATGTAACTGTCAGGTTATAATGTAACCGTCAGGTTGTCAGGTGATAATGTAACCTTCAGGTTATAATGTAATTGTCAGGTTGTAATGTAACTGTCAGGTTGTAATGTAACTTTCAGGTTGTCAGGTTGTAATGTAACTGTCAGGTTATTATGTAACTGTCAGGTTGTAATGTAACTGTCAGGTTATAATGTAACTGTCAGGTTGTAATGTAACTGTCAGGTTGTCAAGTTGTAATGTAACTGTCAGGTTGTAATGTAACTGTCAGGTTGTCAGGTTATAATGTAACTGTCAGGTTATAATGTAACTGTCAGGATGTAATGTAACTGTCAGGTTGTAATGTAACTGTCAGGTTGTCAGGTTGTCAGGTTGTAATGTAACTGTCAGGTTGTCAGGTTTTCAGGTTGTAATGTAACTGTCAGGTTGTCAGGTTTTCAGGTTGTAATGTAACTGTCAGGTTGTAATGTAACTGTCAGGTTATAATGTAACTGTCAGGTTGTAATGTAACTGTCAGGTTGTAATGTAACTGTCAGGTTGTAATGTAACTGTCAGGTTATAATGTAACTGTCAGGTTGTAATTTAACTGTCAGGTTGTAATGTAACTGTCAGGTTGTCAGGTTGTAATGTAGCTGTCAGGTTGTAATGTAACTGTCAGGTTATAATGTAACTGTCAGGTTGTCAGGTTGTAATGTAACTGTCAGGTTATAATGTAACCTTCAGGTTATAATGTAATTGTCAGGTTGTAATGTAACTGTCAGTTTGTTATGTAACTGTCAGGTTGTCAGGTTATAATGTAACTGTCAGGTTGTAATGTAACTGTCAGGTTGTAATGTAACTGTCAGGTTATAATGTAACTGTCAGGTTGTCAGGTTGTAATGTAGCTGTCAGGTTGTAATGTAACTGTCAGGTTATAATGTAACTGTCAGGTTGTCAGGTTGTAATGTAACTGTCAGGTTGTAATGTAACTGTCAGGTTATAATGTAACAGTCAGGTTGTCAGGTTATAATGTAACCTTCAGGTTATAATGTAATTGTCAGGTTGTTATGTAACTGTCAGGTTGTTATGTAACTGTCAGGTTGTCAGGTTATAATTTAACTGTCAGGTTGTAATGTAACTGTCAGGTTGTTATGTAACTGTCAGGTTGTCAGGTTATAATGTAACTGTCAGGTTGTAATGTAACTGTCAGGTTGTAATGTAACTGTCAGGTTGTAATGTAACTGTCAGGTTGTCAGGTTGTAATGTAACTGTCAGGTTGTAATGTAACTGTCAGGTTGTCAGGTTGTCAAGTTGTAATGTAACTGTCAGGTTGTCAGGTTATAATGTAACTGTCAGGTTGTCAGGTTGTAATGTAACTGTCAGGTTGTAATGTAACTGTCAGGTTGTAATGTAACTGTCAGGTTGTCAGGTTGTAATGTAACTGTCAGGTTGTAATGTAACTGTCAGGTTATAATGTAACTGTCAGGTTGTCAGGTTGTAATGTAGCTGTCAGGTTGTAATGTAACTGTCAGGTTATAATGTAACCGTCAGGTTGTCAGGTTGTAATGTAACTGTCAGGTCGTAATGTATATGTCAGGTTATAATGTAACCGTCAGGTTGTCAGGTTATAATGTAACCTTCAGGTTATAATGTAATTGTCAGGTTGTAATGTAACTGTCAGGTTGATATGTAACTGTCAGGTTGTCAGGTTATAATGTAACTGTCAGGTTGTAATGTAACTGTCAGGTTGTTAGTTGTAATGTAACTGTCAGGTTGTAATGTAACTGTCAGGTTATAATGTAACTGTCAGGTTGTCAGGTTGTAATGTAGCTGTCAGGTTGTAATGTAACTGTCAGGTTATAATGTAACCGTCAGGTTGTCAGGTGATAATGTAACCTTCAGGTTATAATGTAATTGTCAGGTTGTAATGTAACTGTCAGGTTGTAATGTAACTGTCAGGTTGTCAGGTTGTAATGTAACTGTCAGGTTATTATGTAACTGTCAGGTTGTAATGTAACTGTCAGGTTATAATGTAACTGTCAGGTTGTAATGTAACTGTCAGGTTGTCAGGTTGTAATGTAACTGTCAGGTTGTAATGTAACTGTCAGGTTGTCAGGTTATAATGTAACTGTCAGGTTATAATGTAACTGTCAGGATGTAATGTAACTGTCAGGTTGTAATGTAACTGTCAGGTTGTCAGGTTGTCAGGTTGTAATGTAACTGTCAGGTTGTCAGGTTTTCAGGTTGTAATGTAACTGTCAGGTTGTAATGTAACTGTCAGGTTGTAATGTAACTGTCAGGTTGTCAGGTTGTAATGTAACTGTCAGGTTGTAATGTAACTGTCAGGTTATAATGTAACTGTCAGGTTGTAATGTAACTGTCAGGTTGTAATATAACTGTCAGGTTGTAATGTAACTGTCAGGTTATAATGTAACTGTCAGGTTGTAATGTAACTGTCAGGTTGTAATGTAACTGTCAGGTTGTCAGGTTGTAATGTAGCTGTCAGGTTGTAATGTAACTGTCAGGTTATAATGTAACTGTCAGGTTGTCAGGTTGTAATGTAACTGTCAGGTTGTAATGTAACTGTCAGGTTATAATGTAACAGTCAGGTTGTCAGGTTATAATGTAACCTTCAGGTTATAATGTAATTGTCAGGTTGTAATGTAACTGTCAATTTGTTATGTAACTGTCAGGTTGTCAGGTTATAATGTAACTGTCAGGTTGTAATGTAACTGTCAGGTTGTAATGTAACTGTCAGGTTGTAATGTAACTGTCAGGTTGTCAGGTTGTCAAGTTGTAATGTAACTGTCAGGTTGTCAGGTTATAATGTAACTGTCAGGTTGTCAGGTTGTAATGTAACTGTCAGGTTGTAATGTAACTGTCAGGTTGTAATGTAACTGTCAGGTTGTCAGGTTGTAATGTAACTGTCAGGTTGTAATGTAACTGTCAGGTTATAATGTAACTGTCAGGTTGTCAGTTTGTAATGTAGCTGTCAGGTTGTATTGTAACTGTCAGGTTATAATGTAACTGTCAGGTTGTCAGGTTGTAATGTAACTGTCAGGTCGTAATGTATATGTCAGGTTATAATGTAACCGTCAGGTTGTCAGGTTATAATGTAACCTTCAGGTTATAATGTAATTGTCAGGTTGTAATGTAACTGTCAGGTTGATATGTAACTGTCAGGTTGTCAGGTTATAATGTAACTGTCAGGTTATAATGTAACTGTCAGGTTGTAATGTAACTGTCAGGTTGTAATGTAACTGTCAGGTTGTTATGTAACTGTCAGGTTATAATGTAACTGTCAGGTTGTAATGTAACTGTCAGGTTATAATGTAACTGTCAGGTTGTAATGTAACTGTCAGGTTATAATGTAACCGTCAGGTTGTCAGGTTATAATGTAACTTTCAGGTTATAATGTAATTGTCAGGTTGTAATGTAACTGTCAGGTTGTTATGTAACTGTCAGGTTGTCAGGTTATAATGTAACTGTCAGGTTGTAATGTAACTGTCAGGTTGTAATGTAACTGTCAGGTTGTAATGTAACTGTCAGGTTATAATGTAACTGTCAGGTTGTAATGTAACTGTCAGGTTATAATGTAACTGTCAGGTTGTAATGTAACTGTCAGGTTTTCAGGTTGTAATGTAACTGTCAGGTTGTAATGTAACTGTCAGGTTGTCAGGTTATAATGTAACTGTCAGGTTATAATGTAACTGTCAGGTAGTCAGGTTGTAATGTAACTGTCAGGATGTAATGTAACTGTCAGGTTGTAATGTAACTGTCAGGTTGTCAGGTTGTCAGGTTGTAATGTGACTGTCAGGTTGTCAGGTTTTCAGGTTGTAATGTAACTGTCAGGTTGTAATGTAACTGTCAGGTTATAATGTAACTGTCAGGTTGTAATGTAACTGTCAGGTTGTCAGGTTGTAATGTAACTGTCAGGTTGTAATGTAACTGTCAGGTTATAATGTAACTGTCAGGTTGTAATGTAACTGTCAGGTTGTAATGTAACTGTCAGGTTGTCAGGTTGTAATGTAACTGTCAGGTTATAATGTAACTGTCAGGTTGTAATGTAACTGTCAGGTTGTAATGTAACTGTCAGGTTGTAATGTAACTGTCAGGTTGTAATGTAACTGTCAGGTTGTCAGGTTGTAATGTAACTGTCAGGTTGTAATGTAACTGTCAGGTTATAATGTAACTGTCAGGTTGTAATGTAGCTGTCAGGTTGTAATGTAACTGTCAGGTTATAATGTAACTGTCAGGTTGTCAGGTTGTAATGTAACTGTCAGGTTGTAATGTAACTGTCAGGTTATAATGTATCCGTCAGGTTGTCAGGTGATAATGTAACCTTCAGGTTATAATGTAATTGTCAGGTTGTAATGTAACTGTCAGGTTGTAATGTAACTGTCAGGTTGTCAGGTTGTAATGTAACTGTCAGGTTATAATGTAACTGTCAGGTTGTAATGTAACTGTCAGGTTATAATGTAACTGTCAGGTTATAATGTAACTGTCAGGTTGTCAGGTTATAATGTAACTGTCAGGTTGTAATGTAACTGTCAGGTTGTAATGTAACTGTCAGGTTATAATGTAACCGTCAGTTTGTCAGATTATAATGTAACCTTCAGGTTATAATGTAATTGTCAGGTTGTAATGTAACTGTCAGGTTATAATGTAACTGTCAGGTTGTAATGTAACTGTCAGGTTATAATGTAACTGTCAGGTTTTCAGGTTGTAATGTAACTGTCAGGTTGTAATGTAACTGTCAGGTTGTCAGGTTATAATGTAACTGTCAGGTTATAATGTAACTGTCAGGTTATAATGTAATTGTCAGGTTGTAATGTAACTGTCAGGTTATAATGTAACTGTCAGGTTATAATGTAACTGTCAGGTTGTAATGTAACTGTCAGGTTATAATGTAACTGTCAGGTTGTAATGTAACTGTCAGGTTTTCAGGTTGTAATGTAACTGTCAGGTTGTAATGTAACTGTCAGGTTCTCAGGTTATAATGTAACTGTCAGGTTATAATGTAACTGTCAGGTAGTCAGGTTGTAATGTAACTGTCAGGATGTAATGTAACTGTCAGGTTGTAATGTAACTGTCAGGTTGTCAGGTTGTCAGGTTGTAATGTAACTGTCAGGTTGTCAGGTTTTCAGGTTGTAATGTAACTGTCAGGTTGTAATGTAACTGTCAGGTTATAATGTAACTGTCAGGTTGTAATGTAACTGTCAGGTTGTCAGGTTGTAATGTAACTGTCAGGTTATAATGTAACTGTCAGGTTGTAATGTAACTGTCAGGTTCTAATGTAACTGTCAGGTTGTAATGTAACTGTCAGGTTGTCAGGTTGTAATGTAATTGTCAGGTTGTAATGTAACTGTCAGGTCATAATGTAACTGTCAGGTTGTCAGGTTGTAATGTAGCTGTCAGGTTGTAATGTAACTGTCAGGTTATAATGTAACTGTCAGGTTGTCAGGTTGTAATGTAACTGTCAGGTTGTAATGTAACTGTCAGGTTATAATGTAACTGTCAGGTTGTAATGTAACTGTCAGGTTGTCAGGTTGTAATGTAACTGTCAGGTTATAATGTAACTGTCAGGTTGTAATGTAACTGTCAGGTTCTAATGTAACTGTCAGGTTGTAATGTAACTGTCAGGTTGTCAGGTTGTAATGTAACTGTCAGGTTATTATGTAACTGTCAGGTTGTAATGTAACTGTCAGGTTATAATGTAACTGTCAGGTTGTAATGTAACTGTCAGGTTGTCAGGTTGTAATGTAACTGTCAGGTTGTAATGTAACTGTCAGGTTGTCAGGTTATAATGTAACTGTCAGGTTATAATGTAACTGTCAGGATGTAATGTAACTGTCAGGTTGTAATGTAACTGTCAGGTTGTCAGGTTGTCAGGTTGTAATGTAACTGTCAGGTTGTCAGGTTTTCAGGTTGTAATGTAACTGTCAGGTTGTCAGGTTTTCAGGTTGTAATGTAACTGTCAGGTTGTAATGTAACTGTCAGGTTGTAATGTAACTGTCAGGTTATAATGTAACTGTCAGGTTGTAATGTAACTGTCAGGTCTGTAATGTAACTGTCAGGTTGTAATGTAACTGTCAGGTTATAATGTAACTGTCAGGTTGTAATGTAACTGTCAGGTTGTAATGTAACTGTCAGGTTGTCAGGTTGTAATGTAGCTGTCAGGTTGTAATGTAACTGTCAGGTTATAATGTAACTGTCAGGTTGTCAGGTTGTAATGTAACTGTCAGGTTATAATGTAACCTTCAGGTTATAATGTAATTGTCAGGTTGTAATGTAACTGTCAGTTTGTTATGTAACTGTCAGGTTGTCAGGTTATAATGTAACTGTCAGGTTGTAATGTAACTGTCAGGTTGTAATGTAACTGTCAGGTTATAATGTAACTGTCAGGTTGTCAGGTTGTAATGTAGCTGTCAGGTTGTAATGTAACTGTCAGGTTATAATGTAACTGTCAGGTTGTCAGGTTGTAATGTAACTGTCAGGTTGTAATGTAACTGTCAGGTTATAATGTAACAGTCAGGTTGTCAGGTTATAATGTAACCTTCAGATTATAATGTAATTGTCAGGTTGTTATGTAACTGTCAGGTTGTTATGTAACTGTCAGGTTGTCAGGTTATAATGTAACTGTCAGGTTGTAATGTAACTGTCAGGTTGTTATGTAACTGTCAGGTTGTCAGGTTATAATGTAACTGTCAGGTTGTAATGTAACTGTCAGGTTGTAATGTAACTGTCAGGTTGTAATGTAACTGTCAGGTTGTCAGGTTGTAATGTAACTGTCAGGTTGTAATGTAACTGTCAGGTTGTCAGGTTATCAAGTTGTAATGTAACTGTCAGGTTGTCAGGTTATAATGTAACTGTCAGGTTGTCAGGTTGTAATGTAACTGTCAGGTTGTAATGTAACTGTCAGGTTGTAATGTAACTGTCAGGTTGTCAGGTTGTAATGTAACTGTCAGGTTGTAATGTAACTGTCAGGTTATAATGTAACTGTCAGTTTGTCAGGTTGTAATGTAGCTGTCAGGTTGTAATGTAACTGTCAGGTTATAATGTAACTGTCAGGTTGTCAGGTTGTAATGTAACTGTCAGGTCGTAATGTATATGTCAGGTTATAATGTAACCGTCAGGTTGTCAGGTTATAATGTAACCTTCAGGTTATAATGTAATTGTCAGGTTGTAATGTAACTGTCAGGTTGATATGTAACTGTCAGGTTGTCAGGTTATAATGTAACTGTCAGGTTGTAATGTAACTGTCAGGTTGTTAGTTGTAATGTAACTGTCAGGTTGTAATGTAACTGTCAGGTTATAATGTAACTGTCAGGTTGTCAGGTTGTAATGTAGCTGTCAGGTTGTAATGTAACTGTCAGGTTATAATGTAACTGTCAGGTTGTCAGGTTGTAATGTAACTGTCAGGTTGTAATGTAACTGTCAGGTTATAATGTAACCGTCAGGTTGTCAGGTGATAATGTAACCTTCAGGTTATAATGTAATTGTCAGGTTGTAATGTAACTGTCAGGTTGTAATGTAACTGTCAGGTTGTCAGGTTGTAATGTAACTGTCAGGTTATTATGTAACTGTCAGGTTGTAATGTAACTGTCAGGTTATAATGTAACTGTCAGGTTGTAATGTAACTGTCAGGTTGTCAGGTTGAAATGTAACTGTCAGGTTGTAATGTAACTGTCAGGTTGTCAGGTTATAATGTAACTGTCAGGTTATAATGTAACTGTCAGGTTGTAATGTAACTGTCAGGTTGTCAGGTTGAAATGTAACTGTCAGGTTGTAATGTAACTGTCAGGTTGTAATGTAACTGTCAGGTTGTCAGGTTGTAATGTAACTGTCAGGTTATTATGTAACTGTCAGGTTGTAATGTAACTGTCAGGTTATAATGTAACTGTCAGGTTGTAATGTAACTGTCAGGTTGTCAGTTTGAAATGTAACTGTCAGGTTGTAATGTAACTGTCAGGTTGTCAGGTTATAATGTAACTGTCAGGTTATAATGTAACTGTCAGGATGTAATGTAACTGTCAGGTTGTAATGTAACTGTCAGGTTGTCAGGTTGTCAGGTTGTAATGTAACTGTCAGGTTGTAATGTAACTGTCAGGTTGTCAGGTTATAATGTAACTGTCAGGTTATAATGTAACTGTCAGGATGTAATGTAACTGTCAGGTTGTAATGTAACTGTCAGGTTGTCAGGTTGTCAGGTTGTAATGTAACTGTCAGGTTATTATGTAACTGTCAGGTTGTAATGTAACTGTCAGGTTATAATGTAACTGTCAGGTTGTAATGTAACTGTCAGGTTGTCAGGTTGAAATGTAACTGTCAGGTTGTAATGTAACTGTCAGGTTGTCAGGTTATAATGTAACTGTCAGGTTATAATGTAACTGTCAGGTTGTAATGTAACTGTCAGGTTGTAATATAACTGTCAGGTTGTAATGTAACTGTCAGGTTATAATGTAACTGTCAGGTTGTAATGTAACTGTCAGGTTGTAATGTAACTGTCAGGTTGTCAGGTTGTAATGTAGCTGTCAGGTTGTAATGTAACTGTCAGGTTATAATGTAACTGTCAGGTTGTCAGGTTGTAATGTAACTGTCAGGTTGTAATGTAACTGTCAGGTTATAATGTAACAGTCAGGTTGTCAGGTTATAATGTAACCTTCAGGTTATAATGTAATTGTCAGGTTGTAATGTAACTGTCAGTTTGTTATGTAACTGTCAGGTTGTCAGGTTATAATGTAACTGTCAGGTTGTAATGTAACTGTCAGGTTGTAATGTAACTGTCAGGTTATAATGTAACTGTCAGGTTGTCAGGTTGTAATGTAGCTGTCAGGTTGTAATGTAACTGTCAGGTTATAATGTAACTGTCAGGTTGTCAGGTTGTAATGTAACTGTCAGGTTGTAATGTAACTGTCAGGTTATAATGTAACTGTCAGGTTGTCAGGTTATAATGTAACCTTCAGGTTATAATGTAATTGTCAGGTTGTAATGTAACTGTCAGGTTGTTATGTAACTGTCAGGTTGTCAGGTTATAATGTAACTGTCAGGTTGTAATGTAACTGTCAGGTTGTAATGTAACTGTCAGGTTGTAATGTAACTGTCAGGTTGTCAGGTTGTCAAGTTGTAATGTAACTGTCAGGTTGTCAGGTTATAATGTAACTGTCAGGTTGTCAGGTTGTATTGTAACTGTCAGGTTGTATTGTAACTGTCAGGTTGTAATGTAACTGTCAGGTTGTCAGGTTGTAATGTAACTGTCAGGTTGTAATGTAACTGTCAGGTTATAATGTAACTGTCAGGTTGTCAGGTTGTAATGTAGCTGTCAGGTTGTATTGTAACTGTCAGGTTATAATGTAACTGTCAGGTTGTCAGGTTGTAATGTAACTGTCAGGTCGTAATGTATATGTCAGGTTATAATGTAACCGTCAGGTTGTCAGGTTATAATGTAACCTTCAGGTTATAATGTAATTGTCAGGTTGCAATGTAACTGTCAGGTTGATATGTAACTGTCAGGTTGTCAGGTTATAATGTAACTGTCAGGTTATAATGTAACTGTCAGGTTGTAATGTAACTGTCAGGTTGTAATGTAACTGTCAGGTTGTTATGTAACTGTCAGGTTATAATGTAACTGTCAGGTTGTAATGTAACTGTCAGGTTGTCAGGTTGTAATGTAACTGTCAGGTTATAATGTAACTGTCAGGTTGTAATGTAACTGTCAGGTTCTAATGTAACTGTCAGGTTGTAATGTAACTGTCAGGTTGTCAGGTTGTAATGTAACTGTCAGGTTGTAATGTAACTGTCAGGTCATAATGTAACTGTCAGGTTGTCAGGTTGTAATTTAGCTGTCAGGTTGTAATGTAACTGTCAGGTTATAATGTAACTGTCAGGTTGTCAGGTTGTAATGTAACTGTCAGGTTGTAATGTAACTGTCAGGTTATAATGTAACTGTCAGGTTGTAATGTAACTGTCAGGTTGTCAGGTTGTAATGTAACTGTCAGGTTATAATGTAACTGTCAGGTTGTAATGTAACTGTCAGGTTCTAATGTAACTGTCAGGTTGTAATGTAACTGTCAGGTTGTCAGGTTGTAATGTAACTGTCAGGTTATTATGTAACTGTCAGGTTGTAATGTAACTGTCAGGTTATAATGTAACTGTCAGGTTGTAATGTAACTGTCAGGTTGTCAGGTTGTAATGTAACTGTCAGGTTGTAATGTAACTGTCAGGTTGTCAGGTTATAATGTAACTGTCAGGTTATAATGTAACTGTCAGGATGTAATGTAACTGTCAGGTTGTCAGGTTGTCAGGTTGTCAGGTTGTAATGTAACTGTCAGGTTGTCAGGTTTTCAGGTTGTAATGTAACTGTCAGGTTGTCAGGTTTTCAGGTTGTAATGTAACTGTCAGGTTGTAATGTAACTGTCAGGTTGTAATGTAACTGTCAGGTTATAATGTAACTGTCAGGTTGTAATGTAACTGTCAGGTTGTAATGTAACTGTCAGGTTGTAATGTAACTGTCAGGTTATAATGTAACTGTCAGGTTGTAATGTAACTGTCAGGTTGTAATGTAACTGTCAGGTTGTCAGGTTGTAATGTAGCTGTCAGGTTGTAATGTAACTGTCAGGTTATAATGTAACTGTCAGGTTGTCAGGTTGTAATGTAACTGTCAGGTTATAATGTAACCTTCAGGTTATAATGTAATTGTCAGGTTGTAATGTAACTGTCAGTTTGTTATGTAACTGTCAGGTTGTCAGGTTATAATGTAACTGTCAGGTTGTAATGTAACTGTCAGGTTGTAATGTAACTGTCAGGTTATAATGTAACTGTCAGGTTGTCAGGTTGTAATGTAGCTGTCAGGTTGTAATGTAACTGTCAGGTTATAATGTAACTGTCAGGTTGTCAGGTTGTAATGTAACTGTCAGGTTGTAATGTAACTGTCAGGTTATAATGTAACAGTCAGGTTGTCAGGTTATAATGTAACCTTCAGATTATAATGTAATTGTCAGGTTGTTATGTAACTGTCAGGTTGTTATGTAACTGTCAGGTTGTCAGGTTATAATGTAACTGTCAGGTTGTAATGTAACTGTCAGGTTGTTATGTAACTGTCAGGTTGTCAGGTTATAATGTAACTGTCAGGTTGTAATGTAACTGTCAGGTTGTAATGTAACTGTCAGGTTGTAATGTAACTGTCAGGTTGTCAGGTTGTAATGTAACTGTCAGGTTGTAATGTAACTGTCAGGTTGTCAGGTTATCAAGTTGTAATATAACTGTCAGGTTGTCAGGTTATAATGTAACTGTCAGGTTGTCAGGTTGTAATGTAACTGTCAGGTTGTAATGTAACTGTCAGGTTGTAATGTAACTGTCAGGTTGTCAGGTTGTAATGTAACTGTCAGGTTGTAATGTAACTGTCAGGTTATAATGTAACTGTCAGGTTGTCAGGTTGTAATGTAGCTGTCAGGTTGTAATGTAACTGTCAGGTTATAATGTAACTGTCAGGTTGTCAGGTTGTAATGTAACTGTCAGGTCGTAATGTATATGTCAGGTTATAATGTAACCGTCAGGTTGTCAGGTTATAATGTAACCTTCAGGTTATAATGTAATTGTCAGGTTGTAATGTAACTGTCAGGTTGATATGTAACTGTCAGGTTGTCAGGTTATAATGTAACTGTCAGGTTGTAATGTAACTGTCAGGTTGTTAGTTGTAATGTAACTGTCAGGTTGTAATGTAACTGTCAGGTTATAATGTAACTGTCAGGTTGTCAGGTTGTAATGTAGCTGTCAGGTTGTAATGTAACTGTCAGGTTATAATGTAACTGTCAGGTTGTCAGGTTGTAATGTAACTGTCAGGTTGTAATGTAACTGTCAGGTTATAATGTAACCGTCAGGTTGTCAGGTGATAATGTAACCTTCAGGTTATAATGTAATTGTCAGGTTGTAATGTAACTGTCAGGTTGTAATGTAACTGTCAGGTTGTCAGGTTGTAATGTAACTGTCAGGTTATTATGTAACTGTCAGGTTGTAATGTAACTGTCAGGTTATAATGTAACTGTCAGGTTGTAATGTAACTGTCAGGTTGTCAGGTTGAAATGTAACTGTCAGGTTGTAATGTAACTGTCAGGTTGTCAGGTTATAATGTAACTGTCAGGTTATAATGTAACTGTCAGGTTGTAATGTAACTGTCAGGTTGTCAGGTTGAAATGTAACTGTCAGGTTGTAATGTAACTGTCAGGTTGTAATGTAACTGTCAGGTTGTCAGGTTGTAATGTAACTGTCAGGTTATTATGTAACTGTCAGGTTGTAATGTAACTGTCAGGTTATAATGTAACTGTCAGGTTGTAATGTAACTGTCAGGTTGTCAGGTTGAAATGTAACTGTCAGGTTGTAATGTAACTGTCAGGTTGTCAGGTTATAATGTAACTGTCAGGTTATAATGTAACTGTCAGGATGTAATGTAACTGTCAGGTTGTAATGTAACTGTCAGGTTGTCAGGTTGTCAGGTTGTAATGTAACTGTCAGGTTGTAATGTAACTGTCAGGTTGTAATGTAACTGTCAGGTTGTCAGGTTGTAATGTAACTGTCAGGTTGTAATGTAACTGTCAGGTTATAATGTAACTGTCAGGTTGTAATGTAACTGTCAGGTTGTAATATAACTGTCAGGTTGTAATGTAACTGTCAGGTTATAATGTAACTGTCAGGTTGTAATGTAACTGTCAGGTTGTAATGTAACTGTCAGGTTGTCAGGTTGTAATGTAGCTGTCAGGTTGTAATGTAACTGTCAGGTTATAATGTAACTGTCAGGTTGTCAGGTTGTAATGTAACTGTCAGGTTGTAATGTAACTGTCAGGTTATAATGTAACAGTCAGGTTGTCAGGTTATAATGTAACCTTCAGGTTATAATGTAATTGTCAGGTTGTAATGTAACTGTCAGTTTGTTATGTAACTGTCAGGTTGTCAGGTTATAATGTAACTGTCAGGTTGTAATGTAACTGTCAGGTTGTAATGTAACTGTCAGGTTATAATGTAACTGTCAGGTTGTCAGGTTGTAATGTAGCTGTCAGGTTGTAATGTAACTGTCAGGTTATAATGTAACTGTCAGGTTGTCAGGTTGTAATGTAACTGTCAGGTTGTAATGTAACTGTCAGGTTATAATGTAACAGTCAGGTTGTCAGGTTATAATGTAACCTTCAGGTTATAATGTAATTGTCAGGTTGTAATGTAACTGTCAGGTTGTTATGTAACTGTCAGGTTGTCAGGTTATAATGTAACTGTCAGGTTGTAATGTAACTGTCAGGTTGTAATGTAACTGTCAGGTTGTAATGTAACTGTCAGGTTGTAATGTAACTGTCAGGTTGTCAGGTTGTCAAGTTGTAATGTAACTGTCAGGTTGTCAGGTTATAATGTAACTGTCAGGTTGTCAGGTTGTAATGTAACTGTCAGGTTGTAATGTAACTGTCAGGTTGTAATGTAACTGTCAGGTTGTCAGGTTGTAATGTAACTGTCAGGTTGTAATGTAACTGTCAGGTTATAATGTAACTGTCAGGTTGTCAGGTTGTAATGTAGCTGTCAGGTTGTATTGTAACTGTCAGGTTATAATGTAACTGTCAGGTTGTCAGGTTGTAATGTAACTGTCAGGTCGTAATGTATATGTCAGGTTATAATGTAACCGTCAGGTTGTCAGGTTATAATGTAACCTTCAGGTTATAATGTAATTGTCAGGTTGTAATGTAACTGTCAGGTTGATATGTAACTGTCAGGTTGTCAGGTTATAATGTAACTGTCAGGTTATAATGTAACTGTCAGGTTGTAATGTAACTGTCAGGTTGTAATGTAACTGTCAGGTTGTTATGTAACTGTCAGGTTATAATGTAACTGTCAGGTTGTAATGTAACTGTCAGGTTATAATGTAACTGTCAGGTTGTAATGTAACTGTCAGGTTATAATGTAACCGTCAGGTTGTCAGGTTATAATGTAACTTTCAGGTTATAATGTAATTGTCAGGTTGTAATGTAACTGTCAGGTTGTTATGTAACTGTCAGGTTGTCAGGTTATAATGTAACTGTCAGGTTGTAATGTAACTGTCAGGTTGTAATGTAACTCTCAGGTTGTAATGTAACTGTCAGGTTATAATGTAACTGTCAGGTTGTAATGTAACTGTCAGGTTATAATGTAACTGTCAGGTTGTAATGTAACTGTCAGGTTTTCAGGTTGTAATGTAACTGTCAGGTTGTAATGTAACTGTCAGGTTGTCAGGTTATAATGTAACTGTCAGGTTATAATGTAACTGTCAGGTAGTCAGGTTGTAATGTAACTGTCAGGATGTAATGTAACTGTCAGGTTGTAATGTAACTGTCAGGTTGTCAGGTTGTCAGGTTGTAATGTGACTGTCAGGTTGTCAGGTTTTCAGGTTGTAATGTAACTATCAGGTTGTAATGTAACTGTCAGGTTATAATGTAACTGTCAGGTTGTAATGTAACTGTCAGGTTGTCAGGTTGTAATGTAACTGTCAGGTTGTAATGTAACTGTCAGGTTATAATGTAACTGTCAGGTTGTAATGTAACTGTCAGGTTGTAATGTAACTGTCAGGTTGTCAGGTTGTAATGTAACTGTCAGGTTATAATGTAACTGTCAGGTTGTAATGTAACTGTCAGGTTGTAATGTAACTGTCAGGTTGTAATGTAACTGTCAGGTTGTAATGTAACTGTCAGGTTGTCAGGTTGTAATGTAACTGTCAGGTTGTAATGTAACTGTCAGATTATAATGTAACTGTCAGGTTGTCAGGTTGTAATGTAGCTGTCAGGTTGTAATGTAACTGTCAGGTTATAATGTAACTGTCAGGTTGTCAGGTTGTAATGTAACTGTCAGGTTGTAATGTAACTGTCAGGTTATAATGTAACCGTCAGGTTGTCAGGTGATAATGTAACCTTCAGGTTATAATGTAATTGTCAGGTTGTAATGTAACTGTCAGGTTGTAATGTAACTGTCAGGTTGTCAGGTTGTAATGTAACTGTCAGGTTATAATGTAACTGTCAGGTTGTAATGTAACTGTCAGGTTATAATGTAACTGTCAGGTTATAATGTAACTGTCAGGTTGTAATGTAACTGTCAGGTTGTCAGGTTGTAATGTAACTGTCAGGTTGTCAGGTTATAATGTAACTGTCAGGTTATAATGTAACTGTCAGGTTGTCAGGTTGTCAGGTTGTAATGTAACTGTCAGGTTGTCAGGTTTTCAGGTTGTAATGTAACTGTCAGGTTGTAATGTAACTGTCAGGTTGTAATGTAACTGTCAGGTTGTCAGGTTGTAATGTAACTGTCAGGTTGTAATGTAACTGTCAGGTTATAATGTAACTGTCAGGTTGTAATGTAACTGTCAGGTTGTAATGTAACTGTCAGGTTATAATGTAACTGTCAGGTTGTAATGTAACTGTCAGGTTGTAATGTAATTGTCAGGTTGTAATGTAACTGTCAGGTTATAATGTAACTGTCAGGTTGTAATGTAACTGTCAGGTTGTAATATAACTGTCAGGTTGTCAGGTTGTAATGTAACTGTCAGGTTGTAATGTAACTGTCAGGTTATAATGTAACTGTCAGGTTGTAATGTAACTGTCAGGTTGTAATGTAACTGTCAGGTTGTCAGGTTGTCAGGTTATAATGTAACTGTCAGGTTGTCAGGTTGTAATGTAACTGTCAGGTTGTAATGTAACTGTCAGGTTGTAATGTAACTGTCAGGTTATAATGTAACTGTCAGGTTGTAATGTAACTGTCACGTTGTAATGTAACTGTCAGGTTGTCAGGTTGTCAGGTTATAATGTAACTGTCAGGTTGTCAGGTTGTAATGCAACTGTCAGGTTGTAATGTAACTGTCAGGTTGTAATGTAACTGTCAGGTCGTCAGGTTATACTGTAACTGTCAGGTTGTCAGGTTATAATGTAACTGTCAGGTTATAATGTAACTGTCAGGTAGTCAGGTTGTCAGGTTGTAATGTAACTGTCAGGTTGTCAGGTTGTCAGGTTGTAATGTAACTGTCAGGTTTTTAGGTTGTAATGTAACTGTCAGGATTTAATGTAACTGTCAGGTTGTAATGTATCTGTCAGGTTGTAATGTAACTGTCAGGTTGTAATGTAACTGTCAGGTTGTCAGGTTGTAATGTAACTGTCAGGTTGTCAGGTTGTAATGTAACTATCAGGTTGTCAGGTTGTAATGTAAATGTCAGGTTGTCAGGTTATAATGTAACTGTCAGGTTGTCAGGTTGTAATGTAACTGTCAGGTTGTAATGTAACTGTCAGGTTGTCAGGTTGTAATGTAACTGTCAGGTTGTAATGTAACTGTCAGGTTATAATGTAACTGTCAGGTTGTAATGTAACTGTCAGGTTGTAATGTAATTGTCAGGTTGTAATGTAACTGTCAGGTTATAATGTAACTGTCAGGTTGTAATGTAACTGTCAGGTTGTAATATAACTGTCAGGTTGTCAGGTTGTAATGTAACTGTCAGGTTGTAATGTAACTGTCAGGTTATAATGTAACTGTCAGGTTGTAATGTAACTGTCAGGTTGTAATGTAACTGTCAGGTTGTCAGGTTGTCAGGTTATAATGTAACTGTCAGGTTGTCAGGTTGTAATGTAACTGTCAGGTTGTAATGTAACTGTCAGGTTGTAATGTAACTGTCAGGTTATAATGTAACTGTCAGGTTGTAATGTAACTGTCACGTTGTAATGTAACTGTCAGGTTGTCAGGTTGTCAGGTTATAATGTAACTGTCAGGTTGTCAGGTTGTAATGCAACTGTCAGGTTGTAATGTAACTGTCAGGTTGTAATGTAACTGTCAGGTCGTCAGGTTATACTGTAACTGTCAGGTTGTCAGGTTATAATGTAACTGTCAGGTTATAATGTAACTGTCAGGTAGTCAGGTTGTCAGGTTGTAATGTAACTGTCAGGTTGTCAGGTTGTCAGGTTGTAATGTAACTGTCAGGTTTTTAGGTTGTAATGTAACTGTCAGGATTTAATGTAACTGTCAGGTTGTAATGTATCTGTCAGGTTGTAATGTAACTGTCAGGTTGTAATGTAACTGTCAGGTTGTCAGGTTGTAATGTAACTGTCAGGTTGTCAGGTTGTAATGTAACTATCAGGTTGTCAGGTTGTAATGTAACTGTCAGGTTGTCAGGTTATAATGTAACTGTCAGGTTGTCAGGTTGTAATGTAACTGTCAGGTTGTAATGTAACTTTCAGGTTGTCAGTTATAATGCAAATGTCAGGTTGTAATGTAACTGTCAGGTTGTAATGTAACTGTCAGGTAACTGTCAGGTTGTCAGGTTGTAATGTAACTGTCAGGTTGTCAGGTTGTAATGTAACTATCAGGTTGTCAGGTTGTAATGTAACTATCAGGTTGTCAGGTTGTAATGTAACTGTCAGGTTGTCAGGTTATAATGTAACTGTCAGGTTGTCAGGTTGTAATGTAACTGTCAGGTTGTAATGTAACTGTCAGGTTGTAATGTAACTGTCAGGTTGTAATGTAACTGTTAGGTTGTCAGGTTGTAATGTAACTGTAAGGTTATAATGTAACTGTCAGGTTGTCAGGTTGTAATGTAACTGTCAGGTTGTCAGGTTGTAATGTAACTGTCAGGTTATAATGTAACTGTCAGGTTGTAATGTAACTGTCAGGTTATAATGTAACTGTCAGGTTATAATGTAACTGTCAGGTTGTAATGTAACTGTCAGGTTGTCAGGTTGTAATGTAACTGTCAGGTTGTCAGGTTATAATGTAACTGTCAGGTTATAATGTAACTGTCAGGTTGTCAGGTTGTCAGGTTGTAATGTAACTGTCAGGTTGTCAGGTTTTCAGGTTGTAATGTAACTGTCAGGTTGTAATGTAACTGTCAGGTTGTAATGTAACTGTCAGGTTGTCAGGTTGTAATGTAACTGTCAGGTTGTAATGTAACTGTCAGGTTATAATGTAACTGTCAGGTTGTAATGTAACTGTCAGGTTGTAATGTAACTGTCAGGTTATAATGTAACTGTCAGGTTGTAATGTAACTGTCAGGTTGTAATGTAATTGTCAGGTTGTAATGTAACTGTCAGGTTATAATGTAACTGTCAGGTTGTAATGTAACTGTCAGGTTGTAATATAACTGTCAGGTTGTCAGGTTGTAATGTAACTGTCAGGTTGTAATGTAACTGTCAGGTTATAATGTAACTGTCAGGTTGTAATGTAACTGTCAGGTTGTAATGTAACTGTCAGGTTGTCAGGTTGTCAGGTTATAATGTAACTGTCAGGTTGTCAGGTTGTAATGTAACTGTCAGGTTGTAATGTAACTGTCAGGTTGTAATGTAACTGTCAGGTTATAATGTAACTGTCAGGTTGTAATGTAACTGTCACGTTGTAATGTAACTGTCAGGTTGTCAGGTTGTCAGGTTATAATGTAACTGTCAGGTTGTCAGGTTGTAATGCAACTGTCAGGTTGTAATGTAACTGTCAGGTTGTAATGTAACTGTCAGGTCGTCAGGTTATACTGTAACTGTCAGGTTGTCAGGTTATAATGTAACTGTCAGGTTATAATGTAACTGTCAGGTAGTCAGGTTGTCAGGTTGTAATGTAACTGTCAGGTTGTCAGGTTGTCAGGTTGTAATGTAACTGTCAGGTTTTTAGGTTGTAATGTAACTGTCAGGATTTAATGTAACTGTCAGGTTGTAATGTATCTGTCAGGTTGTAATGTAACTGTCAGGTTGTAATGTAACTGTCAGGTTGTCAGGTTGTAATGTAACTGTCAGGTTGTCAGGTTGTAATGTAACTATCAGGTTGTCAGGTTGTAATGTAAATGTCAGGTTGTCAGGTTATAATGTAATTGTCAGGTTGTCAGGTTGTAATGTAACTGTCAGGTTGTAATGTAACTGTCAGGTTGTCAGGTTGTAATGTAACTGTCAGGTTGTAATGTAACTGTCAGGTTATAATGTAACTGTCAGGTTGTAATGTAACTGTCAGGTTGTAATGTAATTGTCAGGTTGTAATGTAACTGTCAGGTTATAATGTAACTGTCAGGTTGTAATGTAACTGTCAGGTTGTAATATAACTGTCAGGTTGTCAGGTTGTAATGTAACTGTCAGGTTGTAATGTAACTGTCAGGTTATAATGTAACTGTCAGGTTGTAATGTAACTGTCAGGTTGTAATGTAACTGTCAGGTTGTCAGGTTGTCAGGTTATAATGTAACTGTCAGGTTGTCAGGTTGTAATGTAACTGTCAGGTTGTAATGTAACTGTCAGGTTGTAATGTAACTGTCAGGTTATAATGTAACTGTCAGGTTGTAATGTAACTGTCACGTTGTAATGTAACTGTCAGGTTGTCAGGTTGTCAGGTTATAATGTAACTGTCAGGTTGTCAGGTTGTAATGCAACTGTCAGGTTGTAATGTAACTGTCAGGTTGTAATGTAACTGTCAGGTCG
This sequence comes from Salmo salar, assembly GCF_965601325.2. Classification (NCBI taxonomy): domain Eukaryota; kingdom Metazoa; phylum Chordata; class Actinopteri; order Salmoniformes; family Salmonidae; genus Salmo; species Salmo salar. The sequence goes on from NC_138308.1 coordinate 52,255,989, forward strand.
TCAGGTTATACTGTAACTGTCAGGTTGTCAGGTTATAATGTAACTGTCAGGTTATAATGTAACTGTCAGGTAGTCAGGTTGTCAGGTTGTAATGTAACTGTCAGGTTGTCAGGTTGTCAGGTTGTAATGTAACTGTCAGGTTTTTAGGTTGTAATGTAACTGTCAGGATTTAATGTAACTGTCAGGTTGTAATGTATCTGTCAGGTTGTAATGTAACTGTCAGGTTGTAATGTAACTGTCAGGTTGTCAGGTTGTAATGTAACTGTCAGGTTGTCAGGTTGTAATGTAACTATCAGGTTGTCAGGTTGTAATGTAACTGTCAGGTTGTCAGGTTATAATGTAACTGTCAGGTTGTCAGGTTGTAATGTAACTGTCAGGTTGTAATGTAACTTTCAGGTTGTCAGTTATAATGCAAATGTCAGGTTGTAATGTAACTGTCAGGTTGTAATGTAACTGTCAGGTAACTGTCAGGTTGTCAGGTTGTAATGTAACTGTCAGGTTGTCAGGTTGTAATGTAACTATCAGGTTGTCAGGTTGTAATGTAACTATCAGGTTGTCAGGTTGTAATGTAATTGTCAGGTTGTCAGGTTATAATGTAACGCGGTGTCAGGGGTCTGTCAGGTTGTAATGTAACTGTCAGGTTGTAATGTAACTGTCAGGTTGTAATGTAACTGTTAGGTTGTCAGGTTGTAATGTAACTGTAAGGTTATAATGTAACTGTCAGGTTGTCAGGTTGTAATGTAACTGTCAGGTTGTCAGGTTGTAATGTAACTGTCAGGTTGTAATGTAACTGTCAGGTTGTCAGGTTGTAATGTAACTGTCAGGTTATAATGTAACTGTTAGGTTGTCAGGTTGTAATGTAGCTGTCAGGTTGTAATGTAACTGTCAGGTTATAATGTAACTGTCAGGTTGTCAGGTTGTAATGTAACTGTCAGGTTGTAATGTATCTGTCAGGTTATAATGTAACCGTCAGGTTGTCAGGTTATAATGTAACCTTCAGGTTATAATGTAATTGTCAGGTTGTAATGTAACTGTCAGGTTGTAATGTAACTGTCATGTTGTAATGTAACTGTCAGGTTGTCAGGTTATAATGTAACTGTCAGGTTGTAATGTAACTGTCAGGTTGTAATGTAACTGTCAGGTTGTAATGTAGCTGTCTGGTTATAATGTAACTGTCAGGTTATAATGTAACTGTCAGGTTGTCAGGTTGTAATGTAACTGTCAGGTTGTAATGTAACTGTCAGGTTGTCAGGTTGTAATGTAACTGTCAGGTTGTAATGTAACTGTCAGGTTGTCAGGTTGTAATGTAACTGTCAGGTTGTCAGGTTGTAATGTAACTGTCAGGTTGTAATGTAACTGTCAGGTTGTAATGTAACTGTCAGGTTATAATGTAACTGTCAGGTTGTAATGTAACTGTCAGGTTGTCAGGTTGTAATGTAACTGTCAGGTTGTAATGTAACTGTCAGGTTGTAATGTAACTTTCAGGTTGTCAGTTATAATGCAAATGTCAGGTTGTAATGTAACTGTCAGGTTGTAATGTAACTGTCAGGTAACTGTCAGGTTGTCAGGTTGTAATGTAACTGTCAGGTTGTCAGGTTGTAATGTAACTATCAGGTTGTCAGGTTGTAATGTAACTATCAGGTTGTCAGGTTGTAATGTAACTGTCAGGTTGTCAGGTTGTAATGTAACTGTCAGGTTGTAATGTAACTGTCAGGTTGTAATGTAACTGTCAGGTTGTAATGTAACTGTCAGGTTGTAATGTAACTGTTAGGTTGTCAGGTTGTAATGTAACTGTCAGGTTATAATGTAACTGTCAGGTTGTCAGGTTGTAATGTAACTGTCAGGTTGTCAGGTTGTAATGTAACTGTCAGGTTGTAATGTAACTGTCAGGTTGTCAGGTTGTAATGTAACTGTCAGGTTGTAATGTAACTGTCAGGTTGTCAGGTTGTAATGTAACTGTCAGGTTATAATGTAACTGTTAGGTTGTCAGGTTGTAATGTAGCTGTCAGGTTGTAATGTAACTGTCAGGTTATAATGTAACTGTCAGGTTGTCAGGTTGTAATGTAACTGTCAGGTTGTAATGTATCTGTCAGGTTATAATGTAACCGTCAGGTTGTCAGGTTATAATGTAACCTTCAGGTTATAATGTAATTGTCAGGTTGTAATGTAACTGTCAGGTTGTAATGTAACTGTCATGTTGTAATGTAACTGTCAGGTTGTCAGGTTATAATGTAACTGTCAGGTTGTAATGTAACTGTCAGGTTGTAATGTAACTGTCAGGTTGTAATGTAGCTGTCTGGTTATAATGTAACTGTCAGGTTATAATGTAACTGTCAGGTTGTCAGGTTGTAATGTAACTGTCAGGTTGTAATGTAACTGTCAGGTTGTCAGGTTGTAATGTAACTCTCAGGTTGTAATGTAACTGTCAGGTTGTCAGGTTGTAATGTAACTGTCAGGTTGTCAGGTTGTAATGTAACTGTCAGGTTGTAATGTAACTGTCAGGTTGTAATGTAACTGTCAGGTTATAATGTAACTGTCAGGTTGTAATGTAACTGTCAGGTTATAATGTAACTGTCAGGTTGTAATGTAACTGTCAGGTTATAATGTAACTGTCAGGTTGTCAGCTTTTAATGTAACTGTCAGGTTATAATGTAACTGTCAGGTTGTCAGGTTGTAATGTAACTGTCAGGTTGTAATGTAACTCGTCAGGTTGTAATGTAACTGGCAGGTTATAATGTAACTGTCAGGTTGTAATGTAACTGTCAGGTTGTAATGTAACTGTCAGGTTGTCAGGTTGTAATGTAACTGTCAGGTTGTCAGGTTGTAATGTAACTGTCAGGCTGTAATGTAACTGTCAGGTTGTCAGGTTGACAGGTTGTAATGTAACTGTCAGGCTGTCAGGTTGTAATGTAACTGTCCGTTTGTAATGTAACTGTCAGGTTGTCAGGTTGTAATGTAACTGTCAGGTTGTAATATAACTGTCAGGTTGTCAGGTTGTAATGTAACTGTCAGGTTGTAATGTAGCTGTCAGGTTGTAATGTAACTGTCAGGTTGTAATGTCACTGTCAGGTTGTAATGTAACTGTCAGGTTGTCAGGTTGTAATGTAACTGTCAGGTTGTAATGTAACTGTCAGGTTGTAATGTAACTGTCAGGTTATAATGTAACTGTCAGGTTGTCAGCTTTTAATGTAACTGTCAGGTTATAATGTAACTGTCAGGTTGTCAGGTTGTAATGTAACTGTCAGGTTGTAATGTAACTGTCAGGTTGTCAGGTTGTAATGTAACTGTCAGGTTATAATGTAACTGTCAGGTTGTAATGTAACTGTCAGGTTGTAATGTAACTGTCAGGTTGTCAGGTTGTAATGTAACTGTCAGGTTGTCAGGTTGTAATGTAACTGTCAGGCTGTAATGTAACTGTCAGGTTGTCAGGTTGACAGGTTGTAATGTAACTGTCAGGCTGTCAGGTTGTAATGTAACTGTCCGTTTGTAATGTAACTGTCAGGTTGTCAGGTTGTAATGTAACTGTCAGGTTGTAATATAACTGTCAGGTTGTCAGGTTGTAATGTAACTGTCAGGTTGTAATGTAACTGTCAGGTTATAATGTAACTGTCAGGTTGTAATGTAACTGTCAGGTTGTAATGTAACTGTCAGGTTGTCAGGTTGTAATGTAACTGTCAGGTTGTAATGTAACTGTCAGGTTGTAATGTAACTGTCAGGTCGTCAGGTTATAATGTAACTGTCAGGTAGTCAGGTTGTAATGTAACTGTCATGTTGTAATGTAACTGTCAGGTTGTCAGGTTATAATGTAACTGTCAGGTTGTAATGTAACTGTCAGGTTGTAATGTAACTGTCAGGTTGTAATGTAGCTGTCTGGTTATAATGTAACTGTCAGGTTATAATGTAACTGTCAGGTTGTCAGGTTGTAATGTAACTGTCAGGTTGTAATGTAACTGTCAGGTTGTCAGGTTGTAATGTAACTGTCAGGTTGTAATGTAACTGTCAGGTTGTCAGGTTGTAATGTAACTGTCAGGTTGTCAGGTTGTAATGTAACTGTCAGGTTGTAATGTAACTGTCAGGTTGTAATGTAACTGTCAGGTTATAATGTAACTGTCAGGTTGTAATGTAACTGTCAGGTTGTCAGGTTTTAATGTAACTGTCAGGTTGTAATGTAACTGTCAGGTTGTAATGTAACTGGCAGGTTATAATGTAACTGTCAGGTTATAATGTAACTGTCAGGTTATAATGTAACTCTCAGGTTTTAATGTAGCTGTCAGGTTGTAATGTAGCTGTCAGGTTGTAATGTAACTGTCAGGTTGTAATGTCACTGTCAGGTTGTAATGTAACTGTCAGGTTGTCAGGTTATAATGTAACTGTCAGGTTGTAATGTAACTGTCAGGTTGTAATGTAACTGTCAGGTTATAATGTAACTGTCAGGTTGTCAGCTTTTAATGTAACTGTCAGGTTATAATGTAACTGTCAGGTTGTCAGGTTGTAATGTAACTGTCAGGTTGTAATGTAACTGTCAGGTTGTCAGGTTGTAATGTAACTGTCAGGTTATAATGTAACTGTCAGGTTGTAATGTAACTGTCAGGTTGTAATGTAACTGTCAGGTTGTCAGGTTGTAATGTAACTGTCAGGTTGTCAGGTTGTAATGTAACTGTCAGGCTGTAATGTAACTGTCAGGTTGTCAGGTTGACAGGTTGTAATGTAACTGTCAGGCTGTCAGGTTGTAATGTAACTGTCCGTTTGTAATGTAACTGTCAGGTTGTCAGGTTGTAATGTAACTGTCAGGTTGTAATATAACTGTCAGGTTGTCAGGTTGTAATGTAACTGTCAGGTTGTAATGTAACTGTCAGGTTGTAATGTAACTGTCAGGTTATAATGTAACTGTCAGGTTGTAATGTAACTGTCAGGTTGTAATGTAACTGTCAGGTTGTCAGGTTGTCAGGTTATAATGTAACTGTCAGGTTGTCAGGTTGTAATGTAACTGTCAGGTTGTAATGTAACTGTCAGGTTGTAATGTAACTGTCAGGTCGTCAGGTTATAATGTAACTGTCAGGTAGTCAGGTTGTAATGTAACTGTCAGGTTGTAATGTAACTGTCAGGTTGTCAGGTTGTCAGGTTGTAATGTAACTGTCAGGTTGTTAGGTTGTAATGTAACTGTCAGGATGTAATGTAACTGTCAGGTTGTATTGTAACTGTCAGGTTGTAATGTAACTGTCATGTTGTAATGTAACTGTCAGGTTGTCAGGTTATAATGTAACTGTCAGGTTGTAATGTAACTGTCAGGTTGTAATGTAACTGTCAGGTTGTAATGTAACTGTCAGGTTATAATGTAACTGTCAGGTTGTAATGTAACTGTCAGGTTGTAATGTAACTGTCAGGTTGTAATGTAACTGTCAGGTTGTCAGGTTGTAATGTAACTGTCAGGTTGTAATGTAACTGTCAGGTTATAATGTAACTGTCAGGTTGTCAGGTTGTAATGTAACTGTCAGGTTGTAATATAACTGTCAGGTTGTCAGGTTGTAATGTAACTGTCAGGTTGTAATGTAACTGTCAGGTTGTAATGTAACTGTCAGGTTGTAATGTAACTGTCAGGTTATAATGTAACTGTCAGGTTGTAATGTAACTGTCAGGTTGTAATGTAACTGTCAGGTTGTCAGGTTGTCAGGTTATAATGTAACTGTCAGGTTGTCAGGTTGTAATGTAACTGTCAGGTTGTAATGTAACTGTCAGGTTGTAATGTAACTGTCAGGTCGTCAGGTTATAATGTAACTGTCAGGTAGTCAGGTTGTAATGTAACTGTCAGGTTGTAATGTAACTGTCAGGTTGTCAGTTTGTCAGGTTGTAATGTAACTGTCAGGTTGTTAGGTTGTAATGTAACTGTCAGGATCTAATGTAACTGTCAGGTTGTATTGTAACTGTCAGGTTGTAATGTAACTGTCATGTTGTAATGTAACTGTCAGGTTGTCAGGTTATAATGTAACTGTCAGGTTGTAATGTAACTGTCAGGTTGTAATGTAACTGTCAGGTTGTAATGTAACTGTCAGGTTATAATGTAACTGTCAGGTTGTAATGTAACTGTCAGGTTGTAATGTAACTGTCAGGTTGTAATGTAACTGTCAGGTTGTCAGGTTGTAATGTAACTGTCAGGTTGTAATGTAACTGTCAGGTTATAATGTAACTGTCAGGTTGTCAGGTTGTAATGTAGCTGTCAGGTTGTAATTTTAACTGTCAGGTTGTAATGTAACTGTCAGGTTATAATGTAACTGTCAGGTTGTAATGTAACTGTCAGGTTGTAATGTAACTGTCAGGTTGTAATGTAACTGTCAGGTTGTAATGTAACTGTCAGGCTGTAATGTAACTGTCAGGTTGTCAGGTTGACAGGTTGTAATGTAACTGTCAGGCTGTCAGGTTGTAATGTAACTGTCAGGTTATAATGTAACTGTCCGTTTGTAATGTAACTGTCAGGTTGTCAGCTTGTAATGTAACTTTCAGGTTGTAATATAACTGTCAGGTTGTCAGGTTGTAATGTAACTGTCAGGTTGTAATGTAACTGTCAGGTTGTAATGTAACTGTCAGGTTGTAATGTAACTGTCAGGTTATAATGTAACTGTCAGGTTGTAATGTAACTGTCAGGTTGTAATGTAACTGTCAGGTTGTCAGGTTGTCAGGTTATAATGTAACTGTCAGGTTGTCAGGTTGTAATGTAACTGTCAGGTTGTAATGTAACTGTCAGGTTGTAATGTAACTGTCAGGTCATCAGGTTATAATGTAACTGTCAGGTAGTCAGGTTGTAATGTAACTGTCAGGTTGTAATGTAACTGTCAGGTTGTCAGGTTGTCAGGTTGTAATGTAACTGTCAGGTTGTTAGGTTGTAATGTAACTGTCAGGATGTAATGTAACTGTCAGGTTGTAATGTAACTGTCAGGTTGTAATGTAACTGTCAGGTTGTAATGTAACTGTCAGGTTATAATGTAACTGTCAGGTTGTAATGTAACTGTCAGGTTGTAATGTAACTGTCAGGTTGTAATGTAACTGTCAGGTTGTCAGGTTGTAATGTAACTGTCAGGTTGTAATGTAACTGTCAGGTTATAATGTAACTGTCAGGTTGTCAGGTTGTAATGTAGCTGTCAGGTTGTAATTTTAACTGTCAGGTTGTAATGTAACTGTCAGGTTATAATGTAACTGTCAGGTTGTAATGTAACTGTCAGGTTGTAATGTAACTGTCAGGTTGTAATGTAACTGTCAGGTTGTCAGGTTGTAATGTAACTGTCAGGCTGTAATGTAACTGTCAGGTTGTCAGGTTGACAGGTTGTAATGTAACTGTCAGGCTGTCAGGTTGTAATGTAACTGTCAGGTTATAATGTAACTGTCCGTTTGTAATGTAACTGTCAGGTTGTCAGGTTGTAATGTAACTGTCAGGTTGTAATATAACTGTCAGGTTGTCAGGTTGTAATGTAACTGTCAGGTTGTAATGTAACTGTCAGGTTGTAATGTAACTGTCAGGTTGTAATGTAACTGTCAGGTTATAATGTAACTGTCAGGTTGTAATGTAACTGTCAGGTTGTAATGTAACTGTCAGGTTGTCAGGTTGTCAGGTTATAATGTAACTGTCAGGTTGTCAGGTTGTAATGTAACTGTCAGGTTGTAATGTAACTGTCAGGTTGTAATGTAACTGTCAGGTCGTCAGGTTATAATGTAACTGTCAGGTAGTCAGGTTGTAATGTAACTGTCAGGTTGTAATGTAACTGTCAGGTTGTCAGGTTGTCAGGTTGTAATGTAACTGTCAGGTTGTTAGGTTGTAATGTAACTGTCAGGATGTAATGTAACTGTCAGGTTGTATTGTAACTGTCAGGTTGTAATGTAACTGTCATGTTGTAATGTAACTGTCAGGTTGTCAGGTTATAATGTAACTGTCAGGTTGTAATGTAACTGTCAGGTTGTAATGTAACTGTCAGGTTGTAATGTAACTGTCAGGTTATAATGTAACTGTCAGGTTGTAATGTAACTGTCAGGTTGTAATGTAACTGTCAGGTTGTCAGGTTGTAATGTAACTGTCAGGTTGTAATGTAACTGTCAGGTTATAATGTAACTGTCAGGTTGTCAGGTTGTAATGTAGCTGTCAGGTTGTAATTTTAACTGTCAGGTTATAATGTAACTGTCAGGTTGTCAGGTTGTAATGTAACTATCAGGTTGTAATGTAACTGTCAGGTTATAATGTAACCGTCAGGTTGTCAGGTGATAATGTAACCTTCAGGTTATAATGTAATTGTCAGGTTGTAATGTAACTGTCAGGTTGTAATGTAACTGTCAGGTTGTAATGTAACCTTCAGGTTATAATGTAATTGTCAGGTTGTAATGTAACTGTCAGTTTGTTATGTAACTGTCAGGTTGTCAGGTTATAATGTAACTTTCAGGTTATAATGTAATTGTCAGGTTGTAATGTAACTGTCAGGTTGTTATGTAACTGTCAGGTTGTCAGGTTATAATGTAACTGTCAGGTTGTAATGTAACTGTCAGGTCGTAATGTAACTGTCAGGTTGTAATGTAACTGTCAGGTTATAATGTAACTGTCAGGTTGTAATGTAACTGTCAGGTTATAATGTAACTGTCAGGTTGTAATGTAACTGTCAGGTTTTCAGGTTGTAATGTAACTGTCAGGTTGTAATGTAACTGTCAGGTTGTCAGGTTATAATGTAACTGTCAGGTTATAATGTAACTGTCAGGTAGTCAGGTTGTAATGTAACTGTCAGGATGTAATGTAACTGTCAGGTTGTAATGTAACTGTCAGGTTGTCAGGTTGTAATGTAACTGTCAGGTTGTCAGGTTTTCAGGTTGTAATGTAACTGTCAGGTTGTAATGTAACTGTCAGGTTATAATGTAACTGTCAGGTTGTAATGTAACTGTCAGGTTGTCAGGTTGTAATGTAACTGTCAGGTTGTAATGTAACTGTCAGGTTATAATGTAACTGTCAGGTTGTAATGTAACTGTCAGGTTGTAATGTAACTGTCAGGTTGTCAGGTTGTAATGCAACTGTCAGGTTATAATGTAACTGTCAGGTTGTAATGTAACTGTCAGGTTGTAATGTAACTGTCAGGTTGTAATGTAACTGTCAGGTTGTAATGTAACTGTCAGGTTGTCAGGTTGTAATGTAACTGTCAGGTTGTAATGTAACTGTCAGGTTATAATGTAACTGTCAGGTTGTCAGGTTGTAATGTAGCTGTCAGGTTGTAATTTTAACTGTCAGGTTATAATGTAACTGTCAGGTTGTCAGGTTGTAATGTAACTGTCAGGTTGTAATGTAACTGTCAGGTTGTAATGTAACTGTCAGGTTGTAATGTAACTGTCAGGTTGTCAGGTTGTAATGTAACTGTCAGGTTGTAATGTAACTGTCAGGTTATAATGTAACTGTCAGGTTGTCAGGTTGTAATGTAGCTGTCAGGTTGTAATTTTAACTGTCAGGTTATAATGTAACTGTCAGGTTGTCAGGTTGTAATGTAACTGTCAGGTTGTAATGTAACTGTCAGGTTATAATGTAACCGTCAGGTTGTCAGGTGATAATGTAACCTTCAGGTTATAATGTAATTGTCAGGTTGTAATGTAACTGTCAGGTTGTAATGTAACTGTCAGGTTGTAATGTAACCTTCAGGTTATAATGTAATTGTCAGGTTGTAATGTAACTGTCAGTTTGTTATGTAACTGTCAGGTTGTCAGGTTATAATGTAACTTTCAGGTTATAATGTAATTGTCAGGTTGTAATGTAACTGTCAGGTTGTTATGTAACTGTCAGGTTGTCAGGTTATAATGTAACTGTCAGGTTGTAATGTAACTGTCAGGTTGTAATGTAACTGTCAGGTTGTAATGTAACTGTCAGGTTATAATGTAACTGTCAGGTTGTAATGTAACTGTCAGGTTATAATGTAACTGTCAGGTTGTAATGTAACTGTCAGGTTTTCAGGTTGTAATGTAACTGTCAGGTTGTAATGTAACTGTCAGGTTGTCAGGTTATAATGTAACTGTCAGGTTATAATGTAACTGTCAGGTAGTCAGGTTGTAATGTAACTGTCAGGATGTAATGTAACTGTCAGGTTATAATGTAACTGTCAGGTTGTCAGGTTGTAATGTAACTGTCAGGTTGTCAGGTTTTCAGGTTGTAATGTAACTGTCAGGTTGTAATGTAACTGTCAGGTTATAATGTAACTGTCAGGTTGTAATGTAACTGTCAGGTTGTCAGGTTGTAATGTAACTGTCAGGTTGTAATGTAACTGTCAGGTTATAATGTAACTGTCAGGTTGTAATGTAACTGTCAGGTTGTAATGTAACTGTCAGGTTGTCAGGTTGTAATGTAACTGTCAGGTTATAATGTAACTGTCAGGTTGTAATGTAACTGTCAGGTTGTAATGTAACTGTCAGGTTGTAATGTAACTGTCAGGTTGTAATGTAACTGTCAGGTTGTCAGGTTGTAATGTAACTGTCAGGTTGTAATGTAACTGTCAGGTTATAATGTAACTGTCAGGTTGTCAGGTTGTAATGTAGCTGTCAGGTTGTAATTTTAACTGTCAGGTTATAATGTAACTGTCAGGTTGTCAGGTTGTAATGTAACTGTCAGGTTGTAATGTAACTGTCAGGTTATAATGTAACCGTCAGGTTGTCAGGTGATAATGTAACCTTCAGGTTATAATGTAATTGTCAGGTTGTAATGTAACTGTCAGGTTGTAATGTAACTGTCAGGTTGTCAGGTTGTAATGTAACTGTCAGGTTATAATGTAACTGTCAGGTTGTAATGTAACTGTCAGGTTATAATGTAACTGTCAGGTTGTAATGTAACTGTCAGGTTGTAATGTAACTGTCAGGTTGTCAGGTTGTCAGGTTATAATGTAACTGTCAGGTTGTCAGGTTGTAATGTAACTGTCAGGTTGTAATGCAACTGTCAGGTTGTAATGTAACTGTCAGGTTATAATGTAACTGTCAGGTTGTAATGTAACTGTCACGTTGTAATGTAACTGTCAGGTTGTCAGGTTGTCAGGTTATAATGTAACTGTCAGGTTGTCAGGTTGTAATGCAACTGTCAGGTTGTAATGTAACTGTCAGGTTGTAATGTAACTGTCAGGTCGTCAGGTTATACTGTAACTGTCAGGTTATAATGTAACTGTCAGGTAGTCAGGTTGTCAGGTTGTAATGTAACTGTCAGGTTGTCAGGTTGTCAGGTTGTAATGTAACTGTCAGGTTTTTAGGTTGTAATGTAACTGTCAGGATTTAATGTAACTGTCAGGTTGTAATGTATCTGTCAGGTTGTAATGTAACTGTCAGGTTGTAATGTAACTGTCAGGTTGTCAGGTTGTAATGTAACTGTCAGGTTGTCAGGTTGTAATGTAACTATCAGGTTGTCAGGTTGTAATGTAACTGTCAGGTTGTCAGGTTATAATGTAACTGTCAGGTTGTCAGGTTGTAATGTAACTGTCAGGTTGTAATGTAACTTTCAGGTTGTCAGTTATAATGCAAATGTCAGGTTGTAATGGAACTGTCAGGTTGTAATGTAACTGTCAGGTAACTGTCAGGTTGTCAGGTTTAATGTAACTGTCAGGTTGTCAGGTTGTAATGTAACTATCAGGTTGTCAGGTTGTAATGTAACTATCAGGTTGTCAGGTTGTAATGTAACTGTCAGGTTGTCAGGTTATAATGTAACTGTCAGGTTGTCAGGTTGTAATGTAACTGTCAGGTTGTAATGTAACTGTCAGGTTGTAATGTAACTGTCAGGTTGTAATGTAACTGTTAGGTTGTCAGGTTGTAATGTAACTGTCAGGTTATAATGTAACTGTCAGGTTGTCAGGTTGTAATGTAACTGTCAGGTTGTCAGGTTGTAATGTAACTGTCAGGTTGTAATGTAACTGTCAGGTTGTCAGGTTGTAATATAACTGTCAGGTTGTAATGTAACTGTCAGGTTGTCAGGTTGTAATGTAACTGTCAGGTTATAATGTAACTGTTAGGTTGTCAGGTTGTAATGTAGCTGTCAGGTTGTAATGTAACTGTCAGGTTATAATGTAACTGTCAGGTTGTCAGGTTGTAATGTAACTGTCAGGTTGTAATGTATCTGTCAGGTTATAATGTAACCGTCAGGTTGTCAGGTTATAATGTAACCTTCAGGTTATAATGTAATTGTCAGGTTGTAATGTAACTGTCAGGTTGTAATGTAACTGTCATGTTGTAATGTAACTGTCAGGTTGTCAGGTTATAATGTAACTGTCAGGTTGTAATGTAACTGTCAGGTTGTAATGTAACTGTCAGGTTGTAATGTAGCTGTCTGGTTATAATGTAACTGTCAGGTTATAATATAACTGTCAGGTTGTCAGGTTGTAATGTAACTGTCAGGTTGTAATGTAACTGTCAGGTTGTCAGGTTGTAATGTAACTGTCAGGTTGTAATGTAACTGTCAGGTTGTCAGGTTGTAATGTAACTGTCAGGTTGTCAGGTTGTAATGTAACTGTCAGGTTGTAATGTAACTGTCAGGTTGTAATGTAACTGTCAGGTTATAATGTAACTGTCAGGTTGTAATGTAACTGTCAGGTTGTCAGGTTGTAATGTAACTGTCAGGTTGTAATGTAACTGTCAGGTTGTAATGTAACTTTCAGGTTGTCAGTTATAATGCAAATGTCAGGTTGTAATGTAACTGTCAGGTTGTAATGTAACTGTCAGGTAACTGTCAGGTTGTCAGGTTGTAATGTAACTGTCAGGTTGTCAGGTTGTAATGTAACTATCAGGTTGTCAGGTTGTAATGTAACTATCAGGTTGTCAGGTTGTAATGTAACTGTCAGGTTGTCAGGTTGTAATGTAACTGTCAGGTTGTAATGTAACTGTCAGGTTGTAATGTAACTGTCAGGTTGTCAGGTTGTAATGTAACTGTCAGGTTGTCAGGTTGTAATGTAACTATCAGGTTGTCAGGTTGTAATGTAACTGTCAGGTTGTCAGGTTATAATGTAACTGTCAGGTTGTCAGGTTGTAATGTAACTGTCAGGTTGTAATGTAACTTTCAGGTTGTCAGTTATAATGCAAATGTCAGGTTGTAATGGAACTGTCAGGTTGTAATGTAACTGTCAGGTAACTGTCAGGTTGTCAGGTTGTAATGTAACTGTCAGGTTGTCAGGTTGTAATGTAACTATCAGGTTGTCAGGTTGTAATGTAACTATCAGGTTGTCAGGTTGTAATGTAACTGTCAGGTTGTCAGGTTATAATGTAACTGTCAGGTTGTCAGGTTGTAATGTAACTGTCAGGTTGTAATGTAACTGTCAGGTTGTAATGTAACTGTCAGGTTGTAATGTAACTGTTAGGTTGTCAGGTTGTAATGTAACTGTCAGGTTATAATGTAACTGTCAGGTTGTCAGGTTGTAATGTAACTGTCAGGTTGTCAGGTTGTAATGTAACTGTCAGGTTGTAATGTAACTGTCAGGTTGTCAGGTTGTAATATAACTGTCAGGTTGTAATGTAACTGTCAGGTTGTCAGGTTGTAATGTAACTGTCAGGTTATAATGTAACTGTTAGGTTGTCAGGTTGTAATGTAGCTGTCAGGTTGTATTGTAACTGTCAGGTTATAATGTAACTGTCAGGTTGTCAGGTTGTAATGTAACTGTCAGGTTGTAATGTATCTGTCAGGTTATAATGTAACCGTCAGGTTGTCAGGTTATAATGTAACCTTCAGGTTATAATGTAATTGTCAGGTTGTAATGTAACTGTCAGGTTGTAATGTAACTGTCATGTTGTAATGTAACTGTCAGGTTGTCAGGTTATAATGTAACTGTCAGGTTGTAATGTAACTGTCAGGTTGTAATGTAACTGTCAGGTTGTAATGTAGCTGTCTGGTTATAATGTAACTGTCAGGTTATAATATAACTGTCAGGTTGTCAGGTTGTAATGTAACTGTCAGGTTGTCAGGTTGTAATGTAACTGTCAGGTTGTAATGTAACTGTCAGGTTGTCAGGTTGTAATGTAACTGTCAGGTTGTCAGGTTGTAATGTAACTGTCAGGTTGTAATGTAACTGTCAGGTTGTAATGTAACTGTCAGGTTATAATGTAACTGTCAGGTTGTAATGTAACTGTCAGGTTGTCAGGTTGTAATGTAACTGTCAGGTTGTAATGTAACTGTCAGGTTGTAATGTAACTTTCAGGTTGTCAGTTATAATGCAAATGTCAGGTTGTAATGTAACTGTCAGGTTGTAATGTAACTGTCAGGTAACTGTCAGGTTGTCAGGTTGTAATGTAACTGTCAGGTTGTCAGGTTGTAATGTAACTATCAGGTTGTCAGGTTGTAATGTAACTATCAGGTTGTCAGGTTGTAATGTAACTGTCAGGTTGTCAGGTTGTAATGTAACTGTCAGGTTGTAATGTAACTGTCAGGTTGTAATGTAACTGTTAGGTTGTCAGGTTGTAATGTAACTGTCAGGTTATAATGTAACTGTCAGGTTGTCAGGTTGTAATGTAACTGTCAGGTTGTCAGGTTGTAATGTAACTGTCAGGTTGTAATGTAACTGTCAGGTTGTCAGGTTGTAATGTAACTGTCAGGTTATAATGTAATTGTCAGGTTGTAATGTAACTGTCAGGTTGTAATGTAACTGTCATGTTGTAATGTAACTGTCAGGTTGTCAGGTTGTAATGTAACTGTCAGGTTGTAATGTAACTGTCAGGTTGTAATGTAACTTTCAGGTTGTCAGTTATAATGCAAATGTCAGGTTGTAATGTAACTGTCAGGTTGTAATGTAACTGTCAGGTAACTGTCAGGTTGTCAGGTTGTAATGTAACTGTCAGGTTGTCAGGTTGTAATGTAACTATCAGGTTGTCAGGTTGTAATGTAACTATCAGGTTGTCAGGTTGTAATGTAACTGTCAGGTTGTCAGGTTGTAATGTAACTGTCAGGTTGTAATGTAACTGTCAGGTTGTAATGTAACTGTTAGGTTGTCAGGTTGTAATGTAACTGTCAGGTTATAATGTAACTGTCAGGTTGTCAGGTTGTAATGTAACTGTCAGGTTGTCAGGTTGTAATGTAACTGTCAGGTTGTAATGTAACTGTCAGGTTGTCAGGTTGTAATGTAACTGTCAGGTTATAATGTAATTGTCAGGGTGTAATGTAACTGTCAGGTTGTAATGTAACTGTCATGTTGTAATGTAACTGTCAGGTTGTCAGGTTATAATGTAACTGTCAGGTTGTAATGTAACTGTCAGGTTGTAATGTAACTGTCAGGTTGTAATGTAGCTGTCTGGTTATAATGTAACTGTCAGGTTATAATGTAACTGTCAGGTTGTCAGGTTGTAATGTAACTGTCAGGTTGTAATGTAACTGTCAGGTTGTCAGGTTGTAATGTAACTGTCAGGTTGTAATGTAACTGTCAGGTTGTAATGTAACTGTTAGGTTGTCAGGTTGTAATGTAACTGTCAGGTTATAATGTAACTGTCAGGTTGTCAGGTTGTAATGTAACTGTCAGGTTGTCAGGTTGTAATGTAACTGTCAGGTTGTAATGTAACTGTCAGGTTGTCAGGTTGTAATGTAACTGTCAGGTTATAATGTAACTGTTAGGTTGTCAGGTTGTAATGTAGCTGTCAGGTTGTAATGTAACTGTCAGGTTATAATGTAACTGTCAGGTTGTCAGGTTGTAATGTAACTGTCAGGTTGTCAGGTTATAATGTAACCTTCAGGTTATAATGTAATTGTCAGGTTGTAATGTAACTGTCAGGTTGTAATGTAACTGTCATGTTGTAATGTAACTGTCAGGTTGTCAGGTTATAATGTAACTGTCAGGTTGTAATGTAACTGTCAGGTTGTAATGTAACTGTCAGGTTGTAATGTAGCTGTCTGGTTATAATGTAACTGTCAGGTTATAATGTAACTGTCAGGTTGTCAGGTTGTAATGTAACTGTCAGGTTGTAATGTAACTGTCAGGTTGTCAGGTTGTAATGTAACTGTCAGGTTGTAATGTAACTGTCAGGTTGTCAGGTTGTAATGTAACTGTCAGGTTGTAATGTAACTGTCAGGTTGTAATGTAACTGTCAGGTTATAATGTAACTGTCAGGTTATAATGTAACTGTCAGGTTATAATGTAACTCTCAGGTTTTAATGTAGCTGTCAGGTTGTAATGTAGCTGTCAGGTTGTAATGTAACTGTCAGGTTGTAATGTCACTGTCAGGTTGTAATGTAACTGTCAGGTTGTCAGGTTATAATGTAACTGTCAGGTTGTAATGTAACTGTCAGGTTGTAATGTAACTGTCAGGTTATAATGTAACTGTCAGGTTGTCAGCTTTTAATGTAACTGTCAGGTTATAATGTAACTGTCAGGTTGTCAGGTTGTAATGTAACTGTCAGGTTGTAATGTAACTGTCAGGTTGTCAGGTTGTAATGTAACTGTCAGGTTATAATGTAACTGTCAGGTTGTAATGTAACTGTCAGGTTGTAATGTAACTGTCAGGTTGTCAGGTTGTAATGTAACTGTCAGGTTGTCAGGTTGTAATGTAACTGTCAGGCTGTAATGTAACTGTCAGGTTGTCAGGTTGACAGGTTGTAATGTAACTGTCAGGCTGTCAGGTTGTAATGTAACTGTCAGGTTATAATGTAACTGTCCGTTTGTAATGTAACTGTCAGGTTGTCAGGTTGTAATGTAACTGTCAGGTTATACTGTAACTGTCAGGTTGTAATGTAACTGTCAGGTTGTCAGGTTGTAATGTAACTGTCAGGCTGTAATGTAACTGTCAGGTTGTCAGGTTGTCAGGTTGTAATGTAACTGTCAGGTTGTCAGGTTGTAATGTAACTGTCAGGTTGTAATGTAACTGTCAGGTTGTAATGTAACTGTCAGGTTATAATGTAACTGTCAGGTTGTAATGTAACTGTCAGGTTGTCAGGTTGTAATGTAACTGTCAGGTTGTAATGTAACTGTCAGGTTGTAATGTAACTTTCAGGTTGTCAGT
This sequence comes from Salmo salar, assembly GCF_965601325.2. Lineage (NCBI taxonomy): Eukaryota > Metazoa > Chordata > Actinopteri > Salmoniformes > Salmonidae > Salmo > Salmo salar. Next base: position 52,272,936 of record NC_138308.1, read on the forward strand.
TATAATGCAAATGTCAGGTTGTAATGTAACTGTCAGGTTGTAATGTAACTGTCAGGTAACTGTCAGGTTGTCAGGTTGTAATGTAACTGTCAGGTTGTCAGGTTGTAATGTAACTATCAGGTTGTCAGGTTGTAATGTAACTATCAGGTTGTCAGGTTGTAATGTAACTGTCAGGTTGTCAGGTTGTAATGTAACTGTCAGGTTGTAATGTAACTGTCAGGTTGTAATGTAACTGTCAGGTTGTAATGTAACTGTTAGGTTGTCAGGTTGTAATGTAACTGTCAGGTTATAATGTAACTGTCAGGTTGTCAGGTTGTAATGTAACTGTCAGGTTGTCAGGTTGTAATGTAACTGTCAGGTTGTAATGTAACTGTCAGGTTGTCAGGTTGTAATGTAACTGTCAGGTTATAATGTAACTGTTAGGTTGTCAGGTTGTAATGTAGCTGTCAGGTTGTAATGTAACTGTCAGGTTATAATGTAACTGTCAGGTTGTCAGGTTGTAATGTAACTGTCAGGTTGTCAGGTTATAATGTAACCTTCAGGTTATAATGTAATTGTCAGGTTGTAATGTAACTGTCAGGTTGTAATGTAACTGTCATGTTGTAATGTAACTGTCAGGTTGTCAGGTTATAATGTAACTGTCAGGTTGTAATGTAACTGTCAGGTTGTAATGTAACTGTCAGGTTGTAATGTAGCTGTCTGGTTATAATGTAACTGTCAGGTTATAATGTAACTGTCAGGTTGTCAGGTTGTAATGTAACTGTCAGGTTGTAATGTAACTGTCAGGTTGTCAGGTTGTAATGTAACTGTCAGGTTGTCAGGTTGTAATGTAACTATCAGGTTGTCAGGTTGTAATGTAACTATCAGGTTGTCAGGTTGTAATGTAACTGTCAGGTTGTCAGGTTATAATGTAACTGTCAGGTTGTCAGGTTGTAATGTAACTGTCAGGTTGTAATGTAACTGTCAGGTTGTAATGTAACTGTCAGGTTGTAATGTAACTGTTAGGTTGTCAGGTTGTAATGTAACTGTCAGGTTATAATGTAACTGTCAGGTTGTCAGGTTGTAATGTAACTGTCAGGTTGTCAGGTTGTAATGTAACTGTCAGGTTGTAATGTAACTGTCAGGTTGTCAGGTTGTAATATAACTGTCAGGTTGTAATGTAACTGTCAGGTTGTCAGGTTGTAATGTAACTGTCAGGTTATAATGTAACTGTTAGGTTGTCAGGTTGTAATGTAGCTGTCAGGTTGTAATGTAACTGTCAGGTTATAATGTAACTGTCAGGTTGTCAGGTTGTAATGTAACTGTCAGGTTGTAATGTATCTGTCAGGTTATAATGTAACCGTCAGGTTGTCAGGTTATAATGTAACCTTCAGGTTATAATGTAATTGTCAGGTTGTAATGTAACTGTCAGGTTGTAATGTAACTGTCATGTTGTAATGTAACTGTCAGGTTGTCAGGTTATAATGTAACTGTCAGGTTGTAATGTAACTGTCAGGTTGTAATGTAACTGTCAGGTTGAAATGTAGCTGTCTGGTTATAATGTAACTGTCAGGTTATAATATAACTGTCAGGTTGTCAGGTTGTAATGTAACTGTCAGGTTGTAATGTAACTGTCAGGTTGTCAGGTTGTAATGTAACTGTCAGGTTGTAATGTAACTGTCAGGTTGTCAGGTTGTAATGTAACTGTCAGGTTGTCAGGTTGTAATGTAACTGTCAGGTTGTAATGTAACTGTCAGGTTGTAATGTAACTGTCAGGTTATAATGTAACTGTCAGGTTGTAATGTAACTGTCAGGTTGTCAGGTTGTAATGTAACTGTCAGGTTGTAATGTAACTGTCAGGTTGTAATGTAACTTTCAGGTTGTCAGTTATAATGCAAATGTCAGGTTGTAATGTAACTGTCAGGTTGTAATGTAACTGTCAGGTAACTGTCAGGTTGTCAGGTTGTAATGTAACTGTCAGGTTGTCAGGTTGTAATGTAACTATCAGGTTGTCAGGTTGTAATGTAACTATCAGGTTGTCAGGTTGTAATGTAACTGTCAGGTTGTCAGGTTGTAATGTAACTGTCAGGTTGTAATGTAACTGTCAGGTTGTAATGTAACTGTCAGGTTGTAATGTAACTGTTAGGTTGTCAGGTTGTAATGTAACTGTCAGGTTATAATGTAACTGTCAGGTTGTCAGGTTGTAATGTAACTGTCAGGTTGTCAGGTTGTAATGTAACTGTCAGGTTGTAATGTAACTGTCAGGTTGTCAGGTTGTAATGTAACTGTCAGGTTATAATGTAACTGTTAGGTTGTCAGGTTGTAATGTAGCTGTCAGGTTGTAATGTAACTGTCAGGTTATAATGTAACTGTCAGGTTGTCAGGTTGTAATGTAACTGTCAGGTTGTCAGGTTATAATGTAACCTTCAGGTTATAATGTAATTGTCAGGTTGTAATGTAACTGTCAGGTTGTAATGTAACTGTCATGTTGTAATGTAACTGTCAGGTTGTCAGGTTATAATGTAACTGTCAGGTTGTAATGTAACTGTCAGGTTGTAATGTAACTGTCAGGTTGTAATGTAGCTGTCTGGTTATAATGTAACTGTCAGGTTATAATGTAACTGTCAGGTTGTCAGGTTGTAATGTAACTGTCAGGTTGTAATGTAACTGTCAGGTTGTCAGGTTGTAATGTAACTGTCAGGTTGTCAGGTTGTAATGTAACTGTGAGGTTATAATGTAACTGTCAGGTTGTCAGGTTGACAGGTTGTAATGTAACTGTCAGGCTGTCAGGTTGTAATGTAACTGTCAGGTTATAATGTAACTGTCCGTTTGTAATGTAACTGTCAGGTTGTCAGGTTGTAATGTAACTGTCAGGTTGTAATATAACTGTCAGGTTGTCAGGTTGTAATGTAACTGTCAGGTTGTAATGTAACTGTCAGGTTGTAATGTAACTGTCAGGTTGTAATGTAACTGTCAGGTTATAATGTAACTGTCAGGTTGTAATGTAACTGTCAGGTTATAATGTAACTGTCAGGTTGTCAGGTTGTAATGTAACTGTCAGGTTGTAATGTATCTGTCAGGTTATAATGTAACCGTCAGGTTGTCAGGTTATAATGTAACCTTCAGGTTATAATGTAATTGTCAGGTTGTAATGTAACTGTCAGGTTGTAATGTAACTGTCATGTTGTAATGTAACTGTCAGGTTGTCAGGTTATAATGTAACTGTCAGGTTGTAATGTAACTGTCAGGTTGTAATGTAACTGTCAGGTTGTAATGTAGCTGTCTGGTTATAATGTAACTGTCAGGTTATAATATAACTGTCAGGTTGTCAGGTTGTAATGTAACTGTCAGGTTGTAATGTAACTGTCAGGTTGTCAGGTTGTAATGTAACTGTCAGGTTGTAATGTAACTGTCAGGTTGTCAGGTTGTAATGTAACTGTCAGGTTGTCAGGTTGTAATGTAACTGTCAGGTTGTAATGTAACTGTCAGGTTGTAATGTAACTGTCAGGTTATAATGTAACTGTCAGGTTGTAATGTAACTGTCAGGTTGTCAGGTTGTAATGTAACTGTCAGGTTGTAATGTAACTGTCAGGTTGTAATGTAACTTTCAGGTTGTCAGTTATAATGCAAATGTCAGGTTGTAATGTAACTGTCAGGTTGTAATGTAACTGTCAGGTAACTGTCAGGTTGTCAGGTTGTAATGTAACTGTCAGGTTGTCAGGTTGTAATGTAACTATCAGGTTGTCAGGTTGTAATGTAACTATCAGGTTGTCAGGTTGTAATGTAACTGTCAGGTTGTCAGGTTGTAATGTAACTGTCAGGTTGTAATGTAACTGTCAGGTTGTAATGTAACTGTCAGGTTGTCAGGTTGTAATGTAACTGTCAGGTTGTCAGGTTGTAATGTAACTATCAGGTTGTCAGGTTGTAATGTAACTGTCAGGTTGTCAGGTTATAATGTAACTGTCAGGTTGTCAGGTTGTAATGTAACTGTCAGGTTGTAATGTAACTTTCAGGTTGTCAGTTATAATGCAAATGTCAGGTTGTAATGGAACTGTCAGGTTGTAATGTAACTGTCAGGTAACTGTCAGGTTGTCAGGTTGTAATGTAACTGTCAGGTTGTCAGGTTGTAATGTAACTATCAGGTTGTCAGGTTGTAATGTAACTATCAGGTTGTCAGGTTGTAATGTAACTGTCAGGTTGTCAGGTTATAATGTAACTGTCAGGTTGTCAGGTTGTAATGTAACTGTCAGGTTGTAATGTAACTGTCAGGTTGTAATGTAACTGTCAGGTTGTAATGTAACTGTTAGGTTGTCAGGTTGTAATGTAACTGTCAGGTTATAATGTAACTGTCAGGTTGTCAGATTGTAATGTAACTGTCAGGTTGTCAGGTTGTAATGTAACTGTCAGGTTGTAATGTAACTGTCAGGTTGTCAGGTTGTAATATAACTGTCAGGTTGTAATGTAACTGTCAGGTTGTCAGGTTGTAATGTAACTGTCAGGTTATAATGTAACTGTTAGGTTGTCAGGTTGTAATGTAGCTGTCAGGTTGTATTGTAACTGTCAGGTTATAATGTAACTGTCAGGTTGTCAGGTTGTAATGTAACTGTCAGGTTGTAATGTATCTGTCAGGTTATAATGTAACCGTCAGGTTGTCAGGTTATAATGTAACCTTCAGGTTATAATGTAATTGTCAGGTTGTAATGTAACTGTCAGGTTGTAATGTAACTGTCATGTTGTAATGTAACTGTCAGGTTGTCAGGTTATAATGTAACTGTCAGGTTGTAATGTAACTGTCAGGTTGTAATGTAACTGTCAGGTTGTAATGTAGCTGTCTGGTTATAATGTAACTGTCAGGTTATAATATAACTGTCAGGTTGTCAGGTTGTAATGTAACTGTCAGGTTGTCAGGTTGTAATGTAACTGTCAGGTTGTAATGTAACTGTCAGGTTGTCAGGTTGTAATGTAACTGTCAGGTTGTCAGGTTGTAATGTAACTGTCAGGTTGTAATGTAACTGTCAGGTTGTAATGTAACTGTCAGGTTATAATGTAACTGTCAGGTTGTAATGTAACTGTCAGGTTGTCAGGTTGTAATGTAACTGTCAGGTTGTAATGTAACTGTCAGGTTGTAATGTAACTTTCAGGTTGTCAGTTATAATGCAAATGTCAGGTTGTAATGTAACTGTCAGGTTGTAATGTAACTGTCAGGTAACTGTCAGGTTGTCAGGTTGTAATGTAACTGTCAGGTTGTCAGGTTGTAATGTAACTATCAGGTTGTCAGGTTGTAATGTAACTATCAGGTTGTCAGGTTGTAATGTAACTGTCAGGTTGTCAGGTTGTAATGTAACTGTCAGGTTGTAATGTAACTGTCAGGTTGTAATGTAACTGTTAGGTTGTCAGGTTGTAATGTAACTGTCAGGTTGTCAGGTTGTAATGTAACTGTCAGGTTGTCAGGTTGTAATGTAACTGTCAGGTTGTAATGTAACTGTCAGGTTGTCAGGTTGTAATGTAACTGTCAGGTTATAATGTAATTGTCAGGTTGTAATGTAACTGTCAGGTTGTAATGTAACTGTCATGTTGTAATGTAACTGTCAGGTTGTCAGGTTGTAATGTAACTGTCAGGTTGTAATGTAACTGTCAGGTTGTAATGTAACTTTCAGGTTGTCAGTTATAATGCAAATGTCAGGTTGTAATGTAACTGTCAGGTTGTAATGTAACTGTCAGGTAACTGTCAGGTTGTCAGGTTGTAATGTAACTGTCAGGTTGTCAGGTTGTAATGTAACTATCAGGTTGTCAGGTTGTAATGTAACTATCAGGTTGTCAGGTTGTAATGTAACTGTCAGGTTGTCAGGTTGTAATGTAACTGTCAGGTTGTAATGTAACTGTCAGGTTGTAATGTAACTGTTAGGTTGTCAGGTTGTAATGTAACTGTCAGGTTATAATGTAACTGTCAGGTTGTCAGGTTGTAATGTAACTGTCAGGTTGTCAGGTTGTAATGTAACTGTCAGGTTGTAATGTAACTGTCAGGTTGTCAGGTTGTAATGTAACTGTCAGGTTATAATGTAATTGTCAGGGTGTAATGTAACTGTCAGGTTGTAATGTAACTGTCATGTTGTAATGTAACTGTCAGGTTGTCAGGTTATAATGTAACTGTCAGGTTGTAATGTAACTGTCAGGTTGTAATGTAACTGTCAGGTTGTAATGTAGCTGTCTGGTTATAATGTAACTGTCAGGTTATAATGTAACTGTCAGGTTGTCAGGTTGTAATGTAACTGTCAGGTTGTAATGTAACTGTCAGGTTGTCAGGTTGTAATGTAACTGTCAGGTTGTAATGTAACTGTCAGGTTGTAATGTAACTGTTAGGTTGTCAGGTTGTAATGTAACTGTCAGGTTATAATGTAACTGTCAGGTTGTCAGGTTGTAATGTAACTGTCAGGTTGTCAGGTTGTAATGTAACTGTCAGGTTGTAATGTAACTGTCAGGTTGTCAGGTTGTAATGTAACTGTCAGGTTATAATGTAACTGTTAGGTTGTCAGGTTGTAATGTAGCTGTCAGGTTGTAATGTAACTGTCAGGTTATAATGTAACTGTCAGGTTGTCAGGTTGTAATGTAACTGTCAGGTTGTCAGGTTATAATGTAACCTTCAGGTTATAATGTAATTGTCAGGTTGTAATGTAACTGTCAGGTTGTAATGTAACTGTCATGTTGTAATGTAACTGTCAGGTTGTCAGGTTATAATGTAACTGTCAGGTTGTAATGTAACTGTCAGGTTGTAATGTAACTGTCAGGTTGTAATGTAGCTGTCTGGTTATAATGTAACTGTCAGGTTATAATGTAACTGTCAGGTTGTCAGGTTGTAATGTAACTGTCAGGTTGTAATGTAACTGTCAGGTTGTCAGGTTGTAATGTAACTGTCAGGTTGTAATGTAACTGTCAGGTTGTCAGGTTGTAATGTAACTGTCAGGTTGTAATGTAACTGTCAGGTTGTAATGTAACTGTCAGGTTATAATGTAACTGTCAGGTTATAATGTAACTGTCAGGTTATAATGTAACTCTCAGGTTTTAATGTAGCTGTCAGGTTGTAATGTAGCTGTCAGGTTGTAATGTAACTGTCAGGTTGTAATGTCACTGTCAGGTTGTAATGTAACTGTCAGGTTGTCAGGTTATAATGTAACTGTCAGGTTGTAATGTAACTGTCAGGTTGTAATGTAACTGTCAGGTTATAATGTAACTGTCAGGTTGTCAGCTTTTAATGTAACTGTCAGGTTATAATGTAACTGTCAGGTTGTCAGGTTGTAATGTAACTGTCAGGTTGTAATGTAACTGTCAGGTTGTCAGGTTGTAATGTAACTGTCAGGTTATAATGTAACTGTCAGGTTGTAATGTAACTGTCAGGTTGTAATGTAACTGTCAGGTTGTCAGGTTGTAATGTAACTGTCAGGTTGTCAGGTTGTAATGTAACTGTCAGGCTGTAATGTAACTGTCAGGTTGTCAGGTTGACAGGTTGTAATGTAACTGTCAGGCTGTCAGGTTGTAATGTAACTGTCAGGTTATAATGTAACTGTCCGTTTGTAATGTAACTGTCAGGTTGTCAGGTTGTAATGTAACTGTCAGGTTATACTGTAACTGTCAGGTTGTAATGTAACTGTCAGGTTGTCAGGTTGTAATGTAACTGTCAGGCTGTAATGTAACTGTCAGGTTGTCAGGTTGTCAGGTTGTAATGTAACTGTCAGGTTGTCAGGTTGTAATGTAACTGTCAGGTTGTAATGTAACTGTCAGGTTGTAATGTAACTGTCAGGTTATAATGTAACTGTCAGGTTGTAATGTAACTGTCAGGTTGTCAGGTTGTAATGTAACTGTCAGGTTGTAATGTAACTGTCAGGTTGTAATGTAACTTTCAGGTTGTCAGTTATAATGCAAATGTCAGGTTGTAATGTAACTGTCAGGTTGTAATGTAACTGTCAGGTAACTGTCAGGTTGTCAGGTTGTAATGTAACTGTCAGGTTGTCAGGTTGTAATGTAACTATCAGGTTGTCAGGTTGTAATGTAACTATCAGGTTGTCAGGTTGTAATGTAACTGTCAGGTTGTCAGGTTGTAATGTAACTGTCAGGTTGTAATGTAACTGTCAGGTTGTAATGTAACTGTCAGGTTGTAATGTAACTGTTAGGTTGTCAGGTTGTAATGTAACTGTCAGGTTATAATGTAACTGTCAGGTTGTCAGGTTGTAATGTAACTGTCAGGTTGTCAGGTTGTAATGTAACTGTCAGGTTGTAATGTAACTGTCAGGTTGTCAGGTTGTAATGTAACTGTCAGGTTATAATGTAACTGTTAGGTTGTCAGGTTGTAATGTAGCTGTCAGGTTGTAATGTAACTGTCAGGTTATAATGTAACTGTCAGGTTGTCAGGTTGTAATGTAACTGTCAGGTTGTCAGGTTATAATGTAACCTTCAGGTTATAATGTAATTGTCAGGTTGTAATGTAACTGTCAGGTTGTAATGTAACTGTCATGTTGTAATGTAACTGTCAGGTTGTCAGGTTATAATGTAACTGTCAGGTTGTAATGTAACTGTCAGGTTGTAATGTAACTGTCAGGTTGTAATGTAGCTGTCTGGTTATAATGTAACTGTCAGGTTATAATGTAACTGTCAGGTTGTCAGGTTGTAATGTAACTGTCAGGTTGTAATGTAACTGTCAGGTTGTCAGGTTGTAATGTAACTGTCAGGTTGTCAGGTTGTAATGTAACTATCAGGTTGTCAGGTTGTAATGTAACTATCAGGTTGTCAGGTTGTAATGTAACTGTCAGGTTGTCAGGTTATAATGTAACTGTCAGGTTGTCAGGTTGTAATGTAACTGTCAGGTTGTAATGTAACTGTCAGGTTGTAATGTAACTGTCAGGTTGTAATGTAACTGTTAGGTTGTCAGGTTGTAATGTAACTGTCAGGTTATAATGTAACTGTCAGGTTGTCAGGTTGTAATGTAACTGTCAGGTTGTCAGGTTGTAATGTAACTGTCAGGTTGTAATGTAACTGTCAGGTTGTCAGGTTGTAATATAACTGTCAGGTTGTAATGTAACTGTCAGGTTGTCAGGTTGTAATGTAACTGTCAGGTTATAATGTAACTGTTAGGTTGTCAGGTTGTAATGTAGCTGTCAGGTTGTAATGTAACTGTCAGGTTATAATGTAACTGTCAGGTTGTCAGGTTGTAATGTAACTGTCAGGTTGTAATGTATCTGTCAGGTTATAATGTAACCGTCAGGTTGTCAGGTTATAATGTAACCTTCAGGTTATAATGTAATTGTCAGGTTGTAATGTAACTGTCAGGTTGTAATGTAACTGTCATGTTGTAATGTAACTGTCAGGTTGTCAGGTTATAATGTAACTGTCAGGTTGTAATGTAACTGTCAGGTTGTAATGTAACTGTCAGGTTGAAATGTAGCTGTCTGGTTATAATGTAACTGTCAGGTTATAATATAACTGTCAGGTTGTCAGGTTGTAATGTAACTGTCAGGTTGTAATGTAACTGTCAGGTTGTCAGGTTGTAATGTAACTGTCAGGTTGTAATGTAACTGTCAGGTTGTCAGGTTGTAATGTAACTGTCAGGTTGTCAGGTTGTAATGTAACTGTCAGGTTGTAATGTAACTGTCAGGTTGTAATGTAACTGTCAGGTTATAATGTAACTGTCAGGTTGTAATGTAACTGTCAGGTTGTCAGGTTGTAATGTAACTGTCAGGTTGTAATGTAACTGTCAGGTTGTAATGTAACTTTCAGGTTGTCAGTTATAATGCAAATGTCAGGTTGTAATGTAACTGTCAGGTTGTAATGTTACTGTCAGGTAACTGTCAGGTTGTCAGGTTGTAATGTAACTGTCAGGTTGTCAGGTTGTAATGTAACTATCAGGTTGTCAGGTTGTAATGTAACTATCAGGTTGTCAGGTTGTAATGTAACTGTCAGGTTGTCAGGTTGTAATGTAACTGTCAGGTTGTAATGTAACTGTCAGGTTGTAATGTAACTGTCAGGTTGTAATGTAACTGTTAGGTTGTCAGGTTGTAATGTAACTGTCAGGTTATAATGTAACTGTCAGGTTGTCAGGTTGTAATGTAACTGTCAGGTTGTCAGGTTGTAATGTAACTGTCAGGTTGTAATGTAACTGTCAGGTTGTCAGGTTGTAATGTAACTGTCAGGTTATAATGTAACTGTTAGGTTGTCAGGTTGTAATGTAGCTGTCAGGTTGTAATGTAACTGTCAGGTTATAATGTAACTGTCAGGTTGTCAGGTTGTAATGTAACTGTCAGGTTGTCAGGTTATAATGTAACCTTCAGGTTATAATGTAATTGTCAGGTTGTAATGTAACTGTCAGGTTGTAATGTAACTGTCATGTTGTAATGTAACTGTCAGGTTGTCAGGTTATAATGTAACTGTCAGGTTGTAATGTAACTGTCAGGTTGTAATGTAACTGTCAGGTTGTAATGTAGCTGTCTGGTTATAATGTAACTGTCAGGTTATAATGTAACTGTCAGGTTGTCAGGTTGTAATGTAACTGTCAGGTTGTAATGTAACTGTCAGGTTGTCAGGTTGTAATGTAACTGTCAGGTTGTCAGGTTGTAATGTAACTGTGAGGTTATAATGTAACTGTCAGGTTGTCAGGTTGACAGGTTGTAATGTAACTGTCAGGCTGTCAGGTTGTAATGTAACTGTCAGGTTATAATGTAACTGTCCGTTTGTAATGTAACTGTCAGGTTGTCAGGTTGTAATGTAACTGTCAGGTTGTAATATAACTGTCAGGTTGTCAGGTTGTAATGTAACTGTCAGGTTGTAATGTAACTGTCAGGTTGTAATGTAACTGTCAGGTTGTAATGTAACTGTCAGGTTATAATGTAACTGTCAGGTTGTAATGTAACTGTCAGGTTGTAATGTAACTGTCAGGTTGTCAGGTTGTCAGGTTATAATGTAACTGTCAGGTTGTCAGGTTGTAATGTAACTGTCAGGTTGTAATGTAACTGTCAGGTTGTAATGTAACTGTCAGGTCGTCAGGTTATAATGTAACTGTCAGGTAGTCAGGTTGTAATGTAACTGTCAGGTTGTAATGTAACTGTCAGGTTGTCAGGTTGTCAGGTTGTAATGTAACTGTCAGGTTGTAATGTAACTGTCAGGTTGTAATGTAACTGTCAGGTTGTAATGTAACTGTCAGGTTATAATGTAACTGTCAGGTTATAATGTAACTCTCAGGTTTTAATGTAGCTGTCAGGTTGTAATGTAGCTGTCAGGTTGTAATGTAACTGTCAGGTTGTAATGTCACTGTCAGGTTGTAATGTAACTGTCAGGTTGTCAGGTTATAATGTAACTGTCAGGTTGTAATGTAACTGTCAGGTTGTAATGTAACTGTCAGGTTATAATGTAACTGTCAGGTTGTCAGCTTTTAATGTAACTGTCAGGTTATAATGTAACTGTCAGGTTGTCAGGTTGTAATGTAACTGTCAGGTTGTAATGTAACTGTCAGGTTGTCAGGTTGTAATGTAACTGTGAGGTTATAATGTAACTGTCAGGTTGTCAGGTTGACAGGTTGTAATGTAACTGTCAGGCTGTCAGGTTGTAATGTAACTGTCAGGTTATAATGTAACTGTCCGTTTGTAATGTAACTGTCAGGTTGTCAGGTTGTAATGTAACTGTCAGGTTGTAATATAACTGTCAGGTTGTCAGGTTGTAATGTAACTGTCAGGTTGTAATGTAACTGTCAGGTTGTAATGTAACTGTCAGGTTGTAATGTAACTGTCAGGTTATAATGTAACTGTCAGGTTGTAATGTAACTGTCAGGTTGTAATGTAACTGTCAGGTTGTCAGGTTGTCAGGTTATAATGTAACTGTCAGGTTGTCAGGTTGTAATGTAACTGTCAGGTTGTAATGTAACTGTCAGGTTGTAATGTAACTGTCAGGTCGTCAGGTTATAATGTAACTGTCAGGTAGTCAGGTTGTAATGTAACTGTCAGGTTGTAATGTAACTGTCAGGTTGTCAGGTTGTCAGGTTGTAATGTAACTGTCAGGTTGTTAGGTTGTAATGTAACTGTCAGGATGTAATGTAACTGTCAGGTTGTAATGTAACTGTCAGGTTGTAATGTAACTGTCATGTTGTAATGTAACTGTCAGGTTGTCAGGTTATAATGTAACTGTCAGGTTGTAATGTAACTGTCAGGTTGTAATGTAACTGTCAGGTTATAATGTAACTGTCAGGTTGTAATGTAACTGTCAGGTTGTAATGTAACTGTCAGGTTATAATGTAACTGTCAGGTTGTAATGTAACTGTCAGGTTGTCAGGTTGTAATGTAACTGTCAGGTTGTAATGTAACTGTCAGGTTATAATGTAACTGTCAGGTTGTCATGTTGTAATGTAGCTGTCAGGTTGTAATTTTAACTGTCAGGTTATAATGTAACTGTCAGGTTGTCAGGTTGTAATGTAACTGTCAGGTTGTAATGTAACTGTCAGGTTATAATGTAACCGTCAGGTTGTCAGGTGAAAATGTAACCTTCAGGTTATAATGTAATTGTCAGGTTGTAATGTAACTGTCAGGTTGTAATGTAACTGTCAGGTTGTAATGTAACCTTCAGGTTATAATGTAATTGTCAGGTTGTAATGTAACTGTCAGTTTGTTATGTAACTGTCAGGTTGTCAGGTTATAATGTAACTTTCAGGTTATAATGTAATTGTCAGGTTGTAATGTAACTGTCAGGTTGTTATGTAACTGTCAGGTTGTCAGGTTATAATGTAACTGTCAGGTTGTAATGTAACTGTCAGGTTGTAATGTAACTGTCAGGTTGTAATGTAACTGTCAGGTTATAATGTAACTGTCAGGTTGTAATGTAACTGTCAGGTTATAATGTAACTGTCAGGTTGTAATGTAACTGTCAGGTTTTCAGGTTGTAATGTAACTGTCAGGTTGTAATGTAACTGTCAGGTTGTCAGGTTATAATGTAACTGTCAGGTTATAATGTAACTGTCAGGTAGTCAGGTTGTAATGTAACTGTCAGGATGTAATGTAACTGTCAGGTTGTAATGTAACTGTCAGGTTGTCAGGTTGTAATGTAACTGTCAGGTTGTCAGGTTTTCAGGTTGTAATGTAACTGTCAGGTTGTAATGTAACTGTCAGGTTATAATGTAACTGTCAGGTTGTAATGTAACTGTCAGGTTGTCAGGTTGTAATGTAACTGTCAGGTTGTAATGTAACTGTCAGGTTATAATGTAACTGTCAGGTTGTAATGTAACTGTCAGGTTGTAATGTAACTGTCAGGTTGTCAGGTTGTAATGTAACTGTCAGGTTATAATGTAACTGTCAGGTTGTAATGTAACTGTCAGGTTGTCAGGTTGTAATGTAACTGTCAGGTTGTAATGTAACTGTCAGGTTATAATGTAACTGTCAGGTTATAATGTAACTGTCAGGTTGTAATGTAACTGTCAGGTTGTAATGTAACTGTCAGGTTGTCAGGTTGTAATGTAACTGTCAGGTTGTAATGTAACTGTCAGGTTGTAATGTAACTGTCAGGTTGTCAGGTTGTAATGTAACTGTCAGGTTGTAATGTAACTGTCAGGTTGTAATGTAACTGTCAGGTTGTCAGGTTGTAATGTAACTGTCAGGTTGTAATGTAACTGTCAGGTTATAATGTAACTGTCAGGTTGTCAGGTTGTAATGTAGCTGTCAGGTTGTAATTTTAACTGTCAGGTTATGATGTAACTGTCAGGTTGTCAGGTTGTAATGTAACTGTCAGGTTGTAATGTAACTGTCAGGTTATAATGTAACCGTCAGGTTGTCAGGTGATAATGTAACCTTCAGGTTATAATGTAATTGTCAGGTTGTAATGTAACTGTCAGGTTGTAATGTAACTGTCAGGTTGTCAGGTTGTAATGTAACTGTCAGGTTATAATGTAACTGTCAGGTTGTAATGTAACTGTCAGGTTATAATGTAACTGTCAGGTTGTAATGTAACTGTCAGGTTGTCAGGTTGTAATGTAACTGTCAGGTTGTAATGTAACTGTCAGGTTGTCAGGTTATAATGTAACTGTCAGGTTATAATGTAACTGTCAGGATGTAATGTAACTGTCAGGTTGTAATGTAACTGTCAGGTTGTCAGGTTGTCAGGTTGTAATGTAACTGTCAGGTTGTCAGGTTTTCAGGTTGTAATGTAACTGTCAGGTTGTAATGTAACTGTCAGGTTGTAATGTAACTGTCAGGTTGTCAGGTTGTAATGTAACTGTCAGGTTGTAATGTAACTGTCAGGTTATAATGTAACTGTCAGGTTGTAATGTAACTGTCAGGTTGTAATGTAACTGTCAGGTTGTAATGTAACTGTCAGGTTATAATGTAACTGTCAGGTTGTAATGTAACTGTCAGGTTGTAATGTAACTGTCAGGTTGTAATTTTAACTGTCAGGTTATAATGTAACTGTCAGGTTGTCAGGTTGTAATGTAACTGTCAGGTTGTAATGTAACTGTCAGGTTATAATGTAACCGTCAGGTTGTCAGGTGATAATGTAACCTTCAGGTTATAATGTAATTGTCAGGTTGTAATGTAACTGTCAGGTTGTAATGTAACTGTCAGGTTGTCAGGTTGTAATGTAACTGTCAGGTTATAATGTAACTGTCAGGTTGTAATGTAACTGTCAGGTTATAATGTAACTGTCAGGTTGTAATGTAACTGTCAGGTTGTCAGGTTGTAATGTAACTGTCAGGTTGTAATGTAACTGTCAGGTTGTCAGGTTATAATGTAACTGTCAGGTTATAATGTAACTGTCAGGATGTAATGTAACTGTCAGGTTGTAATGTAACTGTCAGGTTGTCAGGTTGTCAGGTTGTAATGTAACTGTCAGGTTGTCAGGTTTTCAGGTTGTAATGTAACTGTCAGGTTGTAATGTAACTGTCAGGTTGTAATGTAACTGTCAGGTTGTCAGGTTGTAATGTAACTGTCAGGTTGTAATGTAACTGTCAGGTTATAATGTAACTGTCAGGTTGTAATGTAACTGTCAGGTTGTAATGTAACTGTCAGGTTATAATGTAACTGTCAGGTTGTAATGTAACTGTCAGGTTGTAATGTAACTGTCAGGTTGTAATTTTAACTGTCAGGTTATAATGTAACTGTCAGGTTGTCAGGTTGTAATGTAACTGTCAGGTTGTAATGTAACTGTCAGGTTGTAATGTAACTGTCAGGTTGTAATGTAACTGTCAGGTTGTAATATAACTGTCAGGTTGTCAGGTTGTAATGTAACTGTCAGGTTGTAATGTAACTGTCAGGTTATAATGTAACTGTCAGGTTGTAATGTAACTGTCAGGTTGTAATGTAACTGTCAGTTTGTCAGGTTGTCAGGTTATAATGTAACTGTCAGGTTGTCAGGTTGTAATGTAACTGTCAGGTTGTAATGTAACTGTCAGATTGTAATTTAACTGTCAGGTTATAATGTAACTGTCAGGTTGTAATGTAACTGTCACGTTGTAATGTAACTGTCAGGTTGTCAGGTTGTCAGGTTATAATGTAACTGTCAGGTTGTCAGGTTGTAATGCAACTGTCAGGTTGTAATGTAACTGTCAGGTTGTAATGATTTTAACTGTCAGGTTATAATGTAACTGTCAGGTTGTCAGGTTGTAATGTAACTGTCAGGTTGTAATGTAACTGTCAGGTTGTAATGTAACTGTCAGGTTGTAATGTAACTGTCAGGTTGTAATATAACTGTCAGGTTGTCAGGTTGTAATGTAACTGTCAGGTTGTAATGTAACTGTCAGGTTATAATGTAACTGTCAGGTTGTAATGTAACTGTCAGGTTGTAATGTAACTGTCAGTTTGTCAGGTTGTCAGGTTATAATGTAACTGTCAGGTTGTCAGGTTGTAATGTAACTGTCAGGTTGTAATGTAACTGTCAGATTGTAATTTAACTGTCAGGTTATAATGTAACTGTCAGGTTGTAATGTAACTGTCACGTTGTAATGTAACTGTCAGGTTGTCAGGTTGTCAGGTTATAATGTAACTGTCAGGTTGTCAGGTTGTAATGCAACTGTCAGGTTGTAATGTAACTGTCAGGTTGTAATGTAACTGTCAGGTCGTCAGGTTATACTGTAACTGTCAGGTTGTCAGGTTATAATGTAACTGTCAGGTTATAATGTAACTGTCAGGTAGTCAGGTTGTCAGGTTGTAATGTAACTGTCAGGTTGTCAGGTTGTCAGGTTGTAATGTAACTGTCAGGTTTTTAGGTTGTAATGTAACTGTCAGGATTTAATGTAACTGTCAGGTTGTAATGTATCTGTCAGGTTGTAATGTAACTGTCAGGTTGTAATGTAACTGTCAGGTTGTCAGGTTGTAATGTAACTATCAGGTTGTCAGGTTGTAATGTAACTATCAGGTTGTCAGGTTGTAATGTAACTGTCAGGTTTTCAGGTTATAATGTAACTGTCAGGTTGTCAGGTTGTAATGTAACTGTCAGGTTGTAATGTAACTGTCAGGATGTAATGTAACTGTCAGGTTGTAATGTAACTGTTAGGTTGTCAGGTTGTAATGTAACTGTCAGGTTATAATGTAACTGTCAGGTTGTCAGGTTGTAATGTAACTGTCAGGTTGTCAGGTTGTAATGTAACTGTCAGGTTGTAATGTAACTGTCAGGTTGTCAGGTTGTAATATAACTGTCAGGTTGTAATGTAACTGTCAGGTTGTCAGGTTGTAATGTAACTGTCAGGTTATAATGTAACTGTTAGGTTGTCAGGTTGTAATGTAGCTGTCAGGTTGTAATGTAACTGTCAGGTTATAATGTAACTGTCAGGTTGTCAGGTTGTAATGTAACTGTCAGGTTGTAATGTATCTGTCAGGTTATAAAGTAACCGTCAGGTTGTCAGGTTATAATGTAACCTTCAGGTTATAATGTAATTGTCAGGTTGTAATGTAACTGTCAGGTTGTAATGTAACTGTCATGTTGTAATGTAACTGTCAGGTTGTCAGGTTATAATGTAACTGTCAGGTTGTAATGTAACTGTCAGGTTGTAATGTAACTGTAAAGTTGTAATGTAGCTGTCTGGTTATAATGTAACTGTCAGGTTATAATGTAACCGTCAGGTTGTCAGGTTGTAATGTAACTGTCAGGTTGTAATGTAACTGTCAGGTTGTCAGGTTGTAATGTAACTGTCAGGTTGTAATGTAACTGTCAGGTTGTCAGGTTGTAATGTAACTGTCAAGTTGTAATGTAACTGTCATGTTGTAATGTAACTGTCAGGTTATAATGTAACTGTCAGGTTGTAATGTAACTGTCAGGTTGTAATGTAACTGTCAGGTTGTCAGGTTGTAATGTAACTGTCAGGTTGTAATGTAACTGTCAGGTTGTAATGTAACTTTCAGGTTGTCAGTTATAATGCAAATGTCAGGTTGTAATGTAACTGTCAGGTTGTAATGTAACTGTCAGGTAACTGTCAGGTTGTCAGGTTGTAATGTAACTGTCAGGTTGTCAGGTTGTAATGTAACTATCAGGTTGTCAGGTTGTAATGTAACTATCAGGTTGTCAGGTTGTAATGTAACTGTCAGGTTGTCAGGTTATAATGTAACTGTCAGGTTGTCAGGTTGTAATGTAACTGTCAGGTTGTAATGTAACTGTCAGGTTGTAATGTAACTGTCAGGTTGTAATGTAACTGTTAGGTTGTCAGGTTGTAATGTAACTGTCAGGTTATAATGTAACTGTCAGTTTGTCAGGTTGTAATGTAACTGTCAGGTTGTCAGGTTGTAATGTAACTGTCAGGTTGTAATGTAACTGTCAGGTTGTCAGGTTGTAATGTAACTGTCAGGTTGTAATGTAACTGTCAGGTTGTCAGGTTGTCAGGTTGTAATGTAACTGTCAGGTTGTAATGTAACTGTCAGGTTGTAATGTAACTGTCAGGTTGTAATGTAACTGTCAGGTTATAATGTAACTGTCAGGTTATAATGTAACTCTCAGGTTTTAATGTAGCTGTCAGGTTGTAATGTAGCTGTCAGGTTGTAATGTAACTGTCAGGTTGTAATGTCACTGTCAGGTTGTAATGTAACTGTCAGGTTGTCAGGTTATAATGTAACTGTCAGGTTGTAATGTAACTGTCAGGTTGTAATGTAACTGTCAGGTTATAATGTAACTGTCAGGTTGTCAGCTTTTAATGTAACTGTCAGGTTATAATGTAACTGTCAGGTTGTCAGGTTGTAATGTAACTGTCAGGTTGTAATGTAACTGTCAGGTTGTCAGGTTGTAATGTAACTGTGAGGTTATAATGTAACTGTCAGGTTGTCAGGTTGACAGGTTGTAATGTAACTGTCAGGCTGTCAGGTTGTAATGTAACTGTCAGGTTATAATGTAACTGTCCGTTTGTAATGTAACTGTCAGGTTGTCAGGTTGTAATGTAACTGTCAGGTTGTAATATAACTGTCAGGTTGTCAGGTTGTAATGTAACTGTCAGGTTGTAATGTAACTGTCAGGTTGTAATGTAACTGTCAGGTTGTAATGTAACTGTCAGGTTATAATGTAACTGTCAGGTTGTAATGTAACTGTCAGGTTGTAATGTAACTGTCAGGTTGTCAGGTTGTCAGGTTATAATGTAACTGTCAGGTTGTCAGGTTGTAATGTAACTGTCAGGTTGTAATGTAACTGTCAGGTTGTAATGTAACTGTCAGGTCGTCAGGTTATAATGTAACTGTCAGGTAGTCAGGTTGTAATGTAACTGTCAGGTTGTAATGTAACTGTCAGGTTGTCAGGTTGTCAGGTTGTAATGTAACTGTCAGGTTGTTAGGTTGTAATGTAACTGTCAGGATGTAATGTAACTGTCAGGTTGTAATGTAACTGTCAGGTTGTAATGTAACTGTCATGTTGTAATGTAACTGTCAGGTTGTCAGGTTATAATGTAACTGTCAGGTTGTAATGTAACGGTCAGGTTGTAATGTAACTGTCAGGTTGTAATGTAACTGTCAGGTTATAATGTAACTGTCAGGTTGTAATGTAACTGTCAGGTTGTAATGTAACTGTCAGGTTATAATGTAACTGTCAGGTTGTAATGTAACTGTCAGGTTGTCAGGTTGTAATGTAACTGTCAGGTTGTAATGTAACTGTCAGGTTATAATGTAACTGTCAGGTTGTCATGTTGTAATGTAGCTGTCAGGTTGTAATTTTAACTGTCAGGTTATAATGTAACTGTCAGGTTGTCAGGTTGTAATGTAACTGTCAGGTTGTAATGTAACTGTCAGGTTATAATGTAACCGTCAGGTTGTCAGGTGAAAATGTAACCTTCAGGTTATAATGTAATTGTCAGGTTGTAATGTAACTGTCAGGTTGTAATGTAACTGTCAGGTTGTAATGTAACCTTCAGGTTATAATGTAATTGTCAGGTTGTAATGTAATTGTCAGGTTGTAATGTAACTGTCAGTTTGTTATGTAACTGTCAGGTTGTCAGGTTATAATGTAACTTTCAGGTTATAATGTAATTGTCAGGTTGTAATGTAACTGTCAGGTTGTTATGTAACTGTCAGGTTGTCAGGTTATAATGTAACTGTCAGGTTGTAATGTAACTGTCAGGTTGTAATGTAACTGTCAGGTTATAATGTAACTGTCAGGTTGTAATGTAACTGTCAGGTTATAATGTAACTGTCAGGTTGTAATGTAACTGTCAGGTTTTCAGGTTGTAATGTAACTGTCAGGTTGTAATGTAACTGTCAGGTTGTCAGGTTATAATGTAACTGTCAGGTTATAATGTAACTGTCAGGTAGTCAGGTTGTAATGTAACTGTCAGGATGTAATGTAACTGTCAGGTTGTAATGTAACTGTCAGGTTGTCAGGTTGTAATGTAACTGTCAGGTTGTCAGGTTTTCAGGTTGTAATGTAACTGTCAGGTTGTAATGTAACTGTCAGGTTATAATGTAACTGTCAGGTTGTAATGTAACTGTCAGGTTGTCAGGTTGTAATGTAACTGTCAGGTTGTAATGTAACTGTCAGGTTATAATGTAACTGTCAGGTTGTAATGTAACTGTCAGGTTGTAATGTAACTGTCAGGTTGTCAGGTTGTAATGTAACTGTCAGGTTATAATGTAACTGTCAGGTTGTAATGTAACTGTCAGGTTGTCAGGTTGTAATGTAACTGTCAGGTTGTAATGTAACTGTCAGGTTATAATGTAACTGTCAGGTTATAATGTAACTGTCAGGTTGTAATGTAACTGTCAGGTTGTAATGTAACTGTCAGGTTGTCAGGTTGTAATGTAACTGTCAGGTTGTAATGTAACTGTCAGGTTGTAATGTAACTGTCAGGTTGTCAGGTTGTAATGTAACTGTCAGGTTGTAATGTAACTGTCAGGTTGTAATGTAACTGTCAGGTTGTCAGGTTGTAATGTAACTGTCAGGTTGTAATGTAACTGTCAGGTTATAATGTAACTGTCAGGTTGTCAGGTTGTAATGTAGCTGTCAGGTTGTAATTTTAACTGTCAGGTTATGATGTAACTGTCAGGTTGTCAGGTTGTAATGTAACTGTCAGGTTGTAATGTAACTGTCAGGTTATAATGTAACCGTCAGGTTGTCAGGTGATAATGTAACCTTCAGGTTATAATGTAATTGTCAGGTTGTAATGTAACTGTCAGGTTGTAATGTAACTGTCAGGTTGTCAGGTTGTAATGTAACTGTCAGGTTATAATGTAACTGTCAGGTTGTAATGTAACTGTCAGGTTATAATGTAACTGTCAGGTTGTAATGTAACTGTCAGGTTGTCAGGTTGTAATGTAACTGTCAGGTTGTAATGTAACTGTCAGGTTGTCAGGTTATAATGTAACTGTCAGGTTATAATGTAACTGTCAGGATGTAATGTAACTGTCAGGTTGTAATGTAACTGTCAGGTTGTCAGGTTGTCAGGTTGTAATGTAACTGTCAGGTTGTCAGGTTTTCAGGTTGTAATGTAACTGTCAGGTTGTAATGTAACTGTCAGGTTGTAATGTAACTGTCAGGTTGTCAGGTTGTAATGTAACTGTCAGGTTGTAATGTAACTGTCAGGTTATAATGTAACTGTCAGGTTGTAATGTAACTGTCAGGTTGTAATGTAACTGTCAGGTTGTAATGTAACTGTCAGGTTATAATGTAACTGTCAGGTTGTAATGTAACTGTCAGGTTGTAATGTAACTGTCAGGTTGTAATTTTAACTGTCAGGTTATAATGTAACTGTCAGGTTGTCAGGTTGTAATGTAACTGTCAGGTTGTAATGTAACTGTCAGGTTATAATGTAACCGTCAGGTTGTCAGGTGATAATGTAACCTTCAGGTTATAATGTAATTGTCAGGTTGTAATGTAACTGTCAGGTTGTAATGTAACTGTCAGGTTGTCAGGTTGTAATGTAACTGTCAGGTTATAATGTAACTGTCAGGTTGTAATGTAACTGTCAGGTTATAATGTAACTGTCAGGTTGTAATGTAACTGTCAGGTTGTCAGGTTGTAATGTAACTGTCAGGTTGTAATGTAACTGTCAGGTTGTCAGGTTATAATGTAACTGTCAGGTTATAATGTAACTGTCAGGATGTAATGTAACTGTCAGGTTGTAATGTAACTGTCAGGTTGTCAGGTTGTCAGGTTGTAATGTAACTGTCAGGTTGTCAGGTTTTCAGGTTGTAATGTAACTGTCAGGTTGTAATGTAACTGTCAGGTTGTAATGTAACTGTCAGGTTGTCAGGTTGTAATGTAACTGTCAGGTTGTAATGTAACTGTCAGGTTATAATGTAACTGTCAGGTTGTAATGTAACTGTCAGGTTGTAATGTAACTGTCAGGTTGTAATGTAACTGTCAGGTTATAATGTAACTGTCAGGTTGTAATGTAACTGTCAGGTTGTAATGTAACTGTCAGGTTGTAATTTTAACTGTCAGGTTATAATGTAACTGTCAGGTTGTCAGGTTGTAATGTAACTGTCAGGTTGTAATGTAACTGTCAGGTTGTAATGTAACTGTCAGGTTGTAATGTAACTGTCAGGTTGTAATATAACTGTCAGGTTGTCAGGTTGTAATGTAACTGTCAGGTTGTAATGTAACTGTCAGGTTATAATGTAACTGTCAGGTTGTAATGTAACTGTCAGGTTGTAATGTAACTGTCAGTTTGTCAGGTTGTCAGGTTATAATGTAACTGTCAGGTTGTCAGGTTGTAATGTAACTGTCAGGTTGTAATGTAACTGTCAGGTTGTAATGTAACTGTCAGGTTATAATGTAACTGTCAGGTTGTAATGTAACTGTCACGTTGTAATGTAACTGTCAGGTTGTCAGGTTGTCAGGTTATAATGTAACTGTCAGGTTGTCAGGTTGTAATGCAACTGTCAGGTTGTAATGTAACTGTCAGGTTGTAATGTAACTGTCAGGTCGTCAGGTTATACTGTAACTGTCAGGTTGTCAGGTTATAATGTAACTGTCAGGTTATAATGTAACTGTCAGGTAGTCAGGTTGTCAGGTTGTAATGTAACTGTCAGGTTGTCAGGTTGTCAGGTTGTAATGTAACTGTCAGGTTTTTAGGTTGTAATGTAACTGTCAGGATTTAATGTAACTGTCAGGTTGTAATGTATCTGTCAGGTTGTAATGTAACTGTCAGGTTGTAATGTAACTGTCAGGTTGTCAGGTTGTAATGTAACTATCAGGTTGTCAGGTTGTAATGTAACTATCAGGTTGTCAGGTTGTAATGTAACTGTCAGGTTTTCAGGTTATAATGTAACTGTCAGGTTGTCAGGTTGTAATGTAACTGTCAGGTTGTAATGTAACTGTCAGGATGTAATGTAACTGTCAGGTTGTAATGTAACTGTTAGGTTGTCAGGTTGTAATGTAACTGTCAGGTTATAATGTAACTGTCAGGTTGTCAGGTTGTAATGTAACTGTCAGGTTGTCAGGTTGTAATGTAACTGTCAGGTTGTAATGTAACTGTCAGGTTGTCAGGTTGTAATATAACTGTCAGGTTGTAATGTAACTGTCAGGTTGTCAGGTTGTAATGTAACTGTCAGGTTATAATGTAACTGTTAGGTTGTCAGGTTGTAATGTAGCTGTCAGGTTGTAATGTAACTGTCAGGTTATAATGTAACTGTCAGGTTGTCAGGTTGTAATGTAACTGTCAGGTTGTAATGTATCTGTCAGGTTATAAAGTAACCGTCAGGTTGTCAGGTTATAATGTAACCTTCAGGTTATAATGTAATTGTCAGGTTGTAATGTAACTGTCAGGTTGTAATGTAACTGTCATGTTGTAATGTAACTGTCAGGTTGTCAGGTTATAATGTAACTGTCAGGTTGTAATGTAACTGTCAGGTTGTAATGTAACTGTAAAGTTGTAATGTAGCTGTCTGGTTATAATGTAACTGTCAGGTTATAATGTAACCGTCAGGTTGTCAGGTTGTAATGTAACTGTCAGGTTGTAATGTAACTGTCAGGTTGTCAGGTTGTAATGTAACTGTCAGGTTGTAATGTAACTGTCAGGTTGTCAGGTTGTAATGTAACTGTCAAGTTGTAATGTAACTGTCATGTTGTAATGTAACTGTCAGGTTATAATGTAACTGTCAGGTTGTAATGTAACTGTCAGGTTGTAATGTAACTGTCAGGTTGTCAGGTTGTAATGTAACTGTCAGGTTGTAATGTAACTGTCAGGTTGTAATGTAACTTTCAGGTTGTCAGTTATAATGCAAATGTCAGGTTGTAATGTAACTGTCAGGTTGTAATGTAACTGTCAGGTAACTGTCAGGTTGTCAGGTTGTAATGTAACTGTCAGGTTGTCAGGTTGTAATGTAACTATCAGGTTGTCAGGTTGTAATGTAACTATCAGGTTGTCAGGTTGTAATGTAACTGTCAGGTTGTCAGGTTATAATGTAACTGTCAGGTTGTCAGGTTGTAATGTAACTGTCAGGTTGTAATGTAACTGTCAGGTTGTAATGTAACTGTCAGGTTGTAATGTAACTGTTAGGTTGTCAGGTTGTAATGTAACTGTCAGGTTATAATGTAACTGTCAGTTTGTCAGGTTGTAATGTAACTGTCAGGTTGTCAGGTTGTAATGTAACTGTCAGGTTGTAATGTAACTGTCAGGTTGTCAGGTTGTAATGTAACTGTCAGGTTGTAATGTAACTGTCAGGTTGTCAGGTTGTAATGTAACTGTCAGGTTATAATGTAACTGTTAGGTTGTCAGGTTGTAATGTAACTATCAGGTTGTCAGGTTGTAATGTAACTATCAGGTTGTCAGGTTGTAATGTAACTGTCAGGTTATAATGTAACTGTCAATTTGTCAGGTTGTAATGTAACTGTCAGGTTGTAATGTATCTGTCAGGTTATAATGTAACCGTCAGGTTGTCAGGTTATAATGTAACCTTCAGGTTATAATGTAATTGTCAGGTTGTAATGTAACTGTCAGGTTGTAATGTAACTGTCATGTTGTAATGTAACTGTCAGGTTGTCAGGTTGTCAGGTTGTAATGTAACTGTCAGGTTGTAATGTAACTGTCAGGTTGTAATGTAACTGTCAGGTTGTAATGTAACTGTCAGGTTGTCAGGTTGTAATGTAACTGTCAGGTTGTAATGTAACTGTCAGGTTATAATGTAACTGTCAGGTTGTAATGTAACTGTCAGGTTGTAATGTAACTGTCAGGTTGTAATGTAACTGTCAGGTTATAATGTAACTGTCAGGTTGTAATGTAACTGTCAGGTTGTAATGTAACTGTCAGGTTGTAATTTTAACTGTCAGGTTATAATGTAACTGTCAGGTTGTCAGGTTGTAATGTAACTGTCAGGTTGTAATGTAACTGTCAGGTTATAATGTAACCGTCAGGTTGTCAGGTGATAATGTAACCTTCAGGTTATAATGTAATTGTCAGGTTGTAATGTAACTGTCAGGTTGTAATGTAACTGTCAGGTTGTCAGGTTGTAATGTAACTGTCAGGTTATAATGTAACTGTCAGGTTGTAATGTAACTGTCAGGTTATAATGTAACTGTCAGGTTGTAATGTAACTGTCAGGTTGTCAGGTTGTAATGTAACTGTCAGGTTGTAATGTAACTGTCAGGTTGTCAGGTTATAATGTAACTGTCAGGTTATAATGTAACTGTCAGGATGTAATGTAACTGTCAGGTTGTAATGTAACTGTCAGGTTGTCAGGTTGTCAGGTTGTAATGTAACTGTCAGGTTGTCAGGTTTTCAGGTTGTAATGTAACTGTCAGGTTGTAATGTAACTATCAGGTTGTAATGTAACTGTCAGGTTGTCAGGTTGTAATGTAACTGTCAGGTTGTAATGTAACTGTCAGGTTATAATGTAACTGTCAGGTTGTAATGTAACTGTCAGGTTGTAATGTAACTGTCAGGTTGTAATGTAACTGTCAGGTTATAATGTAACTGTCAGGTTGTAATGTAACTGTCAGGTTGTAATGTAACTGTCAGGTTGTAATTTTAACTGTCAGGTTATAATGTAACTGTCAGGTTGTCAGGTTGTAATGTAACTGTCAGGTTGTAATGTAACTGTCAGGTTGTAATGTAACTGTCAGGTTGTAATGTAACTGTCAGGTTGTAATATAACTGTCAGGTTGTCAGGTTGTAATGTAACTGTCAGGTTGTAATGTAACTGTCAGGTTATAATGTAACTGTCAGGTTGTAATGTAACTGTCAGGTTGTAATGTAACTGTCAGTTTGTCAGGTTGTCAGGTTATAATGTAACTGTCAGGTTGTCAGGTTGTAATGTAACTGTCAGGTTGTAATGTAACTGTCAGGTTGTAATGTAACTGTCAGGTTATAATGTAACTGTCAGGTTGTAATGTAACTGTCACGTTGTAATGTAACTGTCAGGTTGTCAGGTTGTCAGGTTATAATGTAACTGTCAGGTTGTCAGGTTGTAATGCAACTGTCAGGTTGTAATGTAACTGTCAGGTTGTAATGTAACTGTCAGGTCGTCAGGTTATACTGTAACTGTCAGGTTGTCAGGTTATAATGTAACTGTCAGGTTATAATGTAACTGTCAGGTAGTCAGGTTGTCAGGTTGTAATGTAACTGTCAGGTTGTCAGGTTGTCAGGTTGTAATGTAACTGTCAGGTTTTTAGGTTGTAATGTAACTGTCAGGATTTAATGTAACTGTCAGGTTGTAATGTATCTGTCAGGTTGTAATGTAACTGTCAGGTTGTAATGTAACTGTCAGGTTGTCAGGTTGTAATGTAACTATCAGGTTGTCAGGTTGTAATGTAACTATCAGGTTGTCAGGTTGTAATGTAACTGTCAGGTTTTCAGGTTATAATGTAACTGTCAGGTTGTCAGGTTGTAATGTAACTGTCAGGTTGTAATGTAACTGTCAGGATGTAATGTAACTGTCAGGTTGTAATGTAACTGTTAGGTTGTCAGGTTGTAATGTAACTGTCAGGTTATAATGTAACTGTCAGGTTGTCAGGTTGTAATGTAACTGTCAGGTTGTCAGGTTGTAATGTAACTGTCAGGTTGTAATGTAACTGTCAGGTTGTCAGGTTGTAATATAACTGTCAGGTTGTAATGTAACTGTCAGGTTGTCAGGTTGTAATGTAACTGTCAGGTTATAATGTAACTGTTAGGTTGTCAGGTTGTAATGTAGCTGTCAGGTTGTAATGTAACTGTCAGGTTATAATGTAACTGTCAGGTTGTCAGGTTGTAATGTAACTGTCAGGTTGTAATGTATCTGTCAGGTTATAAAGTAACCGTCAGGTTGTCAGGTTATAATGTAACCTTCAGGTTATAATGTAATTGTCAGGTTGTAATGTAACTGTCAGGTTGTAATGTAACTGTCATGTTGTAATGTAACTGTCAGGTTGTCAGGTTATAATGTAACTGTCAGGTTGTAATGTAACTGTCAGGTTGTAATGTAACTGTAAAGTTGTAATGTAGCTGTCTGGTTATAATGTAACTGTCAGGTTATAATGTAACCGTCAGGTTGTCAGGTTGTAATGTAACTGTCAGGTTGTAATGTAACTGTCAGGTTGTCAGGTTGTAATGTAACTGTCAGGTTGTAATGTAACTGTCAGGTTGTCAGGTTGTAATGTAACTGTCAAGTTGTAATGTAACTGTCATGTTGTAATGTAACTGTCAGGTTATAATGTAACTGTCAGGTTGTAATGTAACTGTCAGGTTGTAATGTAACTGTCAGGTTGTCAGGTTGTAATGTAACTGTCAGGTTGTAATGTAACTGTCAGGTTGTAATGTAACTTTCAGGTTGTCAGTTATAATGCAAATGTCAGGTTGTAATGTAACTGTCAGGTTGTAATGTAACTGTCAGGTAACTGTCAGGTTGTCAGGTTGTAATGTAACTGTCAGGTTGTCAGGTTGTAATGTAACTATCAGGTTGTCAGGTTGTAATGTAACTATCAGGTTGTCAGGTTGTAATGTAACTGTCAGGTTGTCAGGTTATAATGTAACTGTCAGGTTGTCAGGTTGTAATGTAACTGTCAGGTTGTAATGTAACTGTCAGGTTGTAATGTAACTGTCAGGTTGTAATGTAACTGTTAGGTTGTCAGGTTGTAATGTAACTGTCAGGTTATAATGTAACTGTCAGTTTGTCAGGTTGTAATGTAACTGTCAGGTTCTCAGGTTGTAATGTAACTGTCAGGTTGTAATGTAACTGTCAGGTTGTCAGGTTGTAATGTAACTGTCAGGTTGTAATGTAACTGTCAGGTTGTCAGGTTGTAATGTAACTGTCAGGTTATAATGTAACTGTTAGGTTGTCAGGTTGTAATGTAACTATCAGGTTGTCAGGTTGTAATGTAACTATCAGGTTGTCAGGTTGTAATGTAACTGTCAGGTTATAATGTAACTGTCAATTTGTCAGGTTGTAATGTAACTGTCAGGTTGTAATGTATCTGTCAGGTTATAATGTAACCGTCAGGTTGTCAGGTTATAATGTAACCTTCAGGTTATAATGTAATTGTCAGGTTGTAATGTAACTGTCAGGTTGTAATGTAACTGTCATGTTGTAATGTAACTGTCAGGTTGTCAGGTTGTCAGGTTGTAATGTAACTGTCAGGTTATAATGTAACTGTCAGGATGTAATGTAACTGTCAGGTTGTCAGGTTGTCAGGTTGTAATGTAACTGTCAGGTTATAATGTAACTGTCAGGATGTAATGTAACTGTCAGGTTGTAATGTAACTGTCAGGTTGTCAGGTTGTCAGGTTGTAATGTAACTGTCAGGTTGTCAGGTTTTCAGGTTGTAATGTAACTGTCAGGTTGTAATGTAACTGTCAGGTTGTAATGTAACTGTCAGGTTGTCAGGTTGTAATGTAACTGTCAGGTTGTAATGTAACTGTCAGGTTATAATGTAACTGTCAGGTTGTAATGTAACTGTCAGGTTGTAATGTAACTGTCAGGTTATAATGTAACTGTCAGGTTGTAATGTAACTGTCAGGTTGTAATGTAACTGTCAGGTTGTAATTTTAACTGTCAGGTTATAATGTAACTGTCAGGTTGTCAGGTTGTAATGTAACTGTCAGGTTGTAATGTAACTGTCAGGTTGTAATGTAACTGTCAGGTTGTAATGTAACTGTCAGGTTGTAATATAACTGTCAGGTTGTCAGGTTGTAATGTAACTGTCAGGTTGTAATGTAACTGTCAGGTTATAATGTAACTGTCAGGTTGTAATGTAACTGTCAGGTTGTAATGTAACTGTCAGTTTGTCAGGTTGTCAGGTTATAATGTAACTGTCAGGTTGTCAGGTTGTAATGTAACTGTCAGGTTGTAATGTAACTGTCAGATTGTAATTTAACTGTCAGGTTATAATGTAACTGTCACGTTGTAATGTAACTGTCACGTTGTAATGTAACTGTCAGGTTGTCAGGTTATAATGTAACTGTCAGGTTGTCAGGTTGTAATGCAACTGTCAGGTTGTAATGTAACTGTCAGGTTGTAATGTAACTGTCAGGTCGTCAGGTTATACTGTAACTGTCAGGTTGTCAGGTTATAATGTAACTGTCAGGTTATAATGTAACTGTCAGGTAGTCAGGTTGTCAGGTTGTAATGTAACTGTCAGGTTGTCAGGTTGTCAGGTTGTAATGTAACTGTCAGGTTTTTAGGTTGTAATGTAACTGTCAGGATTTAATGTAACTGTCAGGTTGTAATGTATCTGTCAGGTTGTAATGTAACTGTCAGGTTGTAATGTAACTGTCAGGTTGTCAGGTTGTAATGTAACTATCAGGTTGTCAGGTTGTAATGTAACTATCAGGTTGTCAGGTTGTAATGTAACTGTCAGGTTTTCAGGTTATAATGTAACTGTCAGGTTGTCAGGTTGTAATGTAACTGTCAGGTTGTAATGTAACTGTCAGGATGTAATGTAACTGTCAGGTTGTAATGTAACTGTTAGGTTGTCAGGTTGTAATGTAACTGTCAGGTTATAATGTAACTGTCAGGTTGTCAGGTTGTAATGTAACTGTCAGGTTGTCAGGTTGTAATGTAACTGTCAGGTTGTAATGTAACTGTCAGGTTGTCAGGTTGTAATATAACTGTCAGGTTGTAATGTAACTGTCAGGTTGTCAGGTTGTAATGTAACTGTCAGGTTATAATGTAACTGTTAGGTTGTCAGGTTGTAATGTAGCTGTCAGGTTGTAATGTAACTGTCAGGTTATAATGTAACTGTCAGGTTGTCAGGTTGTAATGTAACTGTCAGGTTGTAATGTATCTGTCAGGTTATAAAGTAACCGTCAGGTTGTCAGGTTATAATGTAACCTTCAGGTTATAATGTAATTGTCAGGTTGTAATGTAACTGTCAGGTTGTAATGTAACTGTCATGTTGTAATGTAACTGTCAGGTTGTCAGGTTATAATGTAACTGTCAGGTTGTAATGTAACTGTCAGGTTGTAATGTAACTGTAAAGTTGTAATGTAGCTGTCTGGTTATAATGTAACTGTCAGGTTATAATGTAACCGTCAGGTTGTCAGGTTGTAATGTAACTGTCAGGTTGTAATGTAACTGTCAGGTTGTCAGGTTGTAATGTAACTGTCAGGTTGTAATGTAACTGTCAGGTTGTCAGGTTGTAATGTAACTGTCAAGTTGTAATGTAACTGTCATGTTGTAATGTAACTGTCAGGTTATAATGTAACTGTCAGGTTGTAATGTAACTGTCAGGTTGTAATGTAACTGTCAGGTTGTCAGGTTGTAATGTAACTGTCAGGTTGTAATGTAACTGTCAGGTTGTAATGTAACTTTCAGGTTGTCAGTTATAATGCAAATGTCAGGTTGTAATGTAACTGTCAGGTTGTAATGTAACTGTCAGGTAACTGTCAGGTTGTCAGGTTGTAATGTAACTGTCAGGTTGTCAGGTTGTAATGTAACTATCAGGTTGTCAGGTTGTAATGTAACTATCAGGTTGTCAGGTTGTAATGTAACTGTCAGGTTGTCAGGTTATAATGTAACTGTCAGGTTGTCAGGTTGTAATGTAACTGTCAGGTTGTAATGTAACTGTCAGGTTGTAATGTAACTGTCAGGTTGTAATGTAACTGTTAGGTTGTCAGGTTGTAATGTAACTGTCAGGTTATAATGTAACTGTCAGTTTGTCAGGTTGTAATGTAACTGTCAGGTTGTCAGGTTGTAATGTAACTGTCAGGTTGTAATGTAACTGTCAGGTTGTCAGGTTGTAATGTAACTGTCAGGTTGTAATGTAACTGTCAGGTTGTCAGGTTGTCAGGTTGTAATGTAACTGTCAGGTTGTAATGTAACTGTCAGGTTGTAATGTAACTGTCAGGTTGTAATGTAACTGTCAGGTTATAATGTAACTGTCAGGTTATAATGTAACTCTCAGGTTTTAATGTAGCTGTCAGGTTGTAATGTAGCTGTCAGGTTGTAATGTAACTGTCAGGTTGTAATGTCACTGTCAGGTTGTAATGTAACTGTCAGGTTGTCAGGTTATAATGTAACTGTCAGGTTGTAATGTAACTGTCAGGTTGTAATGTAACTGTCAGGTTATAATGTAACTGTCAGGTTGTCAGCTTTTAATGTAACTGTCAGGTTATAATGTAACTGTCAGGTTGTCAGGTTGTAATGTAACTGTCAGGTTGTAATGTAACTGTCAGGTTGTCAGGTTGTAATGTAACTGTGAGGTTATAATGTAACTGTCAGGTTGTCAGGTTGACAGGTTGTAATGTAACTGTCAGGCTGTCAGGTTGTAATGTAACTGTCAGGTTATAATGTAACTGTCCGTTTGTAATGTAACTGTCAGGTTGTCAGGTTGTAATGTAACTGTCAGGTTGTAATATAACTGTCAGGTTGTCAGGTTGTAATGTAACTGTCAGGTTGTAATGTAACTGTCAGGTTGTAATGTAACTGTCAGGTTGTAATGTAACTGTCAGGTTATAATGTAACTGTCAGGTTGTAATGTAACTGTCAGGTTGTAATGTAACTGTCAGGTTGTCAGGTTGTCAGGTTATAATGTAACTGTCAGGTTGTCAGGTTGTAATGTAACTGTCAGGTTGTAATGTAACTGTCAGGTTGTAATGTAACTGTCAGGTCGTCAGGTTATAATGTAACTGTCAGGTAGTCAGGTTGTAATGTAACTGTCAGGTTGTAATGTAACTGTCAGGTTGTCAGGTTGTCAGGTTGTAATGTAACTGTCAGGTTGTTAGGTTGTAATGTAACTGTCAGGATGTAATGTAACTGTCAGGTTGTAATGTAACTGTCAGGTTGTAATGTAACTGTCATGTTGTAATGTAACTGTCAGGTTGTCAGGTTATAATGTAACTGTCAGGTTGTAATGTAACTGTCAGGTTGTAATGTAACTGTCAGGTTGTAATGTAACTGTCAGGTTATAATGTAACTGTCAGGTTGTAATGTAACTGTCAGGTTGTAATGTAACTGTCAGGTTATAATGTAACTGTCAGGTTGTAATGTAACTGTCAGGTTGTCAGGTTGTAATGTAACTGTCAGGTTGTAATGTAACTGTCAGGTTATAATGTAACTGTCAGGTTGTCATGTTGTAATGTAGCTGTCAGGTTGTAATTTTAACTGTCAGGTTATAATGTAACTGTCAGGTTGTCAGGTTGTAATGTAACTGTCAGGTTGTAATGTAACTGTCAGGTTATAATGTAACCGTCAGGTTGTCAGGTGAAAATGTAACCTTCAGGTTATAATGTAATTGTCAGGTTGTAATGTAACTGTCAGGTTGTAATGTAACTGTCAGGTTGTAATGTAACCTTCAGGTTATAATGTAATTGTCAGGTTGTAATGTAATTGTCAGGTTGTAATGTAACTGTCAGTTTGTTATGTAACTGTCAGGTTGTCAGGTTATAATGTAACTTTCAGGTTATAATGTAATTGTCAGGTTGTAATGTAACTGTCAGGTTGTTATGTAACTGTCAGGTTGTCAGGTTATAATGTAACTGTCAGGTTGTAATGTAACTGTCAGGTTGTAATGTAACTGTCAGGTTATAATGTAACTGTCAGGTTGTAATGTAACTGTCAGGTTATAATGTAACTGTCAGGTTGTAATGTAACTGTCAGGTTTTCAGGTTGTAATGTAACTGTCAGGTTGTAATGTAACTGTCAGGTTGTCAGGTTATAATGTAACTGTCAGGTTATAATGTAACTGTCAGGTAGTCAGGTTGTAATGTAACTGTCAGGATGTAATGTAACTGTCAGGTTGTAATGTAACTGTCAGGTTGTCAGGTTGTAATGTAACTGTCAGGTTGTCAGGTTTTCAGGTTGTAATGTAACTGTCAGGTTGTAATGTAACTGTCAGGTTATAATGTAACTGTCAGGTTGTAATGTAACTGTCAGGTTGTCAGGTTGTAATGTAACTGTCAGGTTGTAATGTAACTGTCAGGTTATAATGTAACTGTCAGGTTGTAATGTAACTGTCAGGTTGTAATGTAACTGTCAGGTTGTCAGGTTGTAATGTAACTGTCAGGTTATAATGTAACTGTCAGGTTGTAATGTAACTGTCAGGTTGTCAGGTTGTAATGTAACTGTCAGGTTGTAATGTAACTGTCAGGTTATAATGTAACTGTCAGGTTATAATGTAACTGTCAGGTTGTAATGTAACTGTCAGGTTGTAATGTAACTGTCAGGTTGTCAGGTTGTAATGTAACTGTCAGGTTGTAATGTAACTGTCAGGTTGTAATGTAACTGTCAGGTTGTCAGGTTGTAATGTAACTGTCAGGTTGTAATGTAACTGTCAGGTTGTAATGTAACTGTCAGGTTGTCAGGTTGTAATGTAACTGTCAGGTTGTAATGTAACTGTCAGGTTATAATGTAACTGTCAGGTTGTCAGGTTGTAATGTAGCTGTCAGGTTGTAATTTTAACTGTCAGGTTATGATGTAACTGTCAGGTTGTCAGGTTGTAATGTAACTGTCAGGTTGTAATGTAACTGTCAGGTTATAATGTAACCGTCAGGTTGTCAGGTGATAATGTAACCTTCAGGTTATAATGTAATTGTCAGGTTGTAATGTAACTGTCAGGTTGTAATGTAACTGTCAGGTTGTCAGGTTGTAATGTAACTGTCAGGTTATAATGTAACTGTCAGGTTGTAATGTAACTGTCAGGTTATAATGTAACTGTCAGGTTGTAATGTAACTGTCAGGTTGTCAGGTTGTAATGTAACTGTCAGGTTGTAATGTAACTGTCAGGTTGTCAGGTTATAATGTAACTGTCAGGTTATAATGTAACTGTCAGGATGTAATGTAACTGTCAGGTTGTAATGTAACTGTCAGGTTGTCAGGTTGTCAGGTTGTAATGTAACTGTCAGGTTGTCAGGTTTTCAGGTTGTAATGTAACTGTCAGGTTGTAATGTAACTGTCAGGTTGTAATGTAACTGTCAGGTTGTCAGGTTGTAATGTAACTGTCAGGTTGTAATGTAACTGTCAGGTTATAATGTAACTGTCAGGTTGTAATGTAACTGTCAGGTTGTAATGTAACTGTCAGGTTGTAATGTAACTGTCAGGTTATAATGTAACTGTCAGGTTGTAATGTAACTGTCAGGTTGTAATGTAACTGTCAGGTTGTAATTTTAACTGTCAGGTTATAATGTAACTGTCAGGTTGTCAGGTTGTAATGTAACTGTCAGGTTGTAATGTAACTGTCAGGTTATAATGTAACCGTCAGGTTGTCAGGTGATAATGTAACCTTCAGGTTATAATGTAATTGTCAGGTTGTAATGTAACTGTCAGGTTGTAATGTAACTGTCAGGTTGTCAGGTTGTAATGTAACTGTCAGGTTATAATGTAACTGTCAGGTTGTAATGTAACTGTCAGGTTATAATGTAACTGTCAGGTTGTAATGTAACTGTCAGGTTGTCAGGTTGTAATGTAACTGTCAGGTTGTAATGTAACTGTCAGGTTGTCAGGTTATAATGTAACTGTCAGGTTATAATGTAACTGTCAGGATGTAATGTAACTGTCAGGTTGTAATGTAACTGTCAGGTTGTCAGGTTGTCAGGTTGTAATGTAACTGTCAGGTTGTCAGGTTTTCAGGTTGTAATGTAACTGTCAGGTTGTAATGTAACTGTCAGGTTGTAATGTAACTGTCAGGTTGTCAGGTTGTAATGTAACTGTCAGGTTGTAATGTAACTGTCAGGTTATAATGTAACTGTCAGGTTGTAATGTAACTGTCAGGTTGTAATGTAACTGTCAGGTTGTAATGTAACTGTCAGGTTATAATGTAACTGTCAGGTTGTAATGTAACTGTCAGGTTGTAATGTAACTGTCAGGTTGTAATTTTAACTGTCAGGTTATAATGTAACTGTCAGGTTGTCAGGTTGTAATGTAACTGTCAGGTTGTAATGTAACTGTCAGGTTGTAATGTAACTGTCAGGTTGTAATGTAACTGTCAGGTTGTAATATAACTGTCAGGTTGTCAGGTTGTAATGTAACTGTCAGGTTGTAATGTAACTGTCAGGTTATAATGTAACTGTCAGGTTGTAATGTAACTGTCAGGTTGTAATGTAACTGTCAGTTTGTCAGGTTGTCAGGTTATAATGTAACTGTCAGGTTGTCAGGTTGTAATGTAACTGTCAGGTTGTAATGTAACTGTCAGGTTGTAATGTAACTGTCAGGTTATAATGTAACTGTCAGGTTGTAATGTAACTGTCACGTTGTAATGTAACTGTCAGGTTGTCAGGTTGTCAGGTTATAATGTAACTGTCAGGTTGTCAGGTTGTAATGCAACTGTCAGGTTGTAATGTAACTGTCAGGTTGTAATGTAACTGTCAGGTCGTCAGGTTATACTGTAACTGTCAGGTTGTCAGGTTATAATGTAACTGTCAGGTTATAATGTAACTGTCAGGTAGTCAGGTTGTCAGGTTGTAATGTAACTGTCAGGTTGTCAGGTTGTCAGGTTGTAATGTAACTGTCAGGTTTTTAGGTTGTAATGTAACTGTCAGGATTTAATGTAACTGTCAGGTTGTAATGTATCTGTCAGGTTGTAATGTAACTGTCAGGTTGTAATGTAACTGTCAGGTTGTCAGGTTGTAATGTAACTATCAGGTTGTCAGGTTGTAATGTAACTATCAGGTTGTCAGGTTGTAATGTAACTGTCAGGTTTTCAGGTTATAATGTAACTGTCAGGTTGTCAGGTTGTAATGTAACTGTCAGGTTGTAATGTAACTGTCAGGATGTAATGTAACTGTCAGGTTGTAATGTAACTGTTAGGTT
The DNA here is from genome assembly GCF_965601325.2 of Salmo salar. Taxonomy (NCBI): domain Eukaryota; kingdom Metazoa; phylum Chordata; class Actinopteri; order Salmoniformes; family Salmonidae; genus Salmo; species Salmo salar. The sequence goes on from NC_138308.1 coordinate 52,308,491, forward strand.
GTCAGGTTGTAATGTAACTGTCAGGTTATAATGTAACTGTCAGGTTGTCAGGTTGTAATGTAACTGTCAGGTTGTCAGGTTGTAATGTAACTGTCAGGTTGTAATGTAACTGTCAGGTTGTCAGGTTGTAATATAACTGTCAGGTTATAATGTAACTGTTAGGTTGTCAGGTTGTAATGTAGCTGTCAGGTTGTAATGTAACTGTCAGGTTATAATGTAACTGTCAGGTTGTCAGGTTGTAATGTAACTGTCAGGTTGTAATGTATCTGTCAGGTTATAAAGTAACCGTCAGGTTGTCAGGTTATAATGTAACCTTCAGGTTATAATGTAATTGTCAGGTTGTAATGTAACTGTCAGGTTGTAATGTAACTGTCATGTTGTAATGTAACTGTCAGGTTGTCAGGTTATAATGTAACTGTCAGGTTGTAATGTAACTGTCAGGTTGTAATGTAACTGTAAAGTTGTAATGTAGCTGTCTGGTTATAATGTAACTGTCAGGTTATAATGTAACCGTCAGGTTGTCAGGTTGTAATGTAACTGTCAGGTTGTAATGTAACTGTCAGGTTGTCAGGTTGTAATGTAACTGTCAGGTTGTAATGTAACTGTCAGGTTGTCAGGTTGTAATGTAACTGTCAAGTTGTAATGTAACTGTCATGTTGTAATGTAACTGTCAGGTTATAATGTAACTGTCAGGTTGTAATGTAACTGTCAGGTTGTAATGTAACTGTCAGGTTGTCAGGTTGTAATGTAACTGTCAGGTTGTAATGTAACTGTCAGGTTGTAATGTAACTTTCAGGTTGTCAGTTATAATGCAAATGTCAGGTTGTAATGTAACTGTCAGGTTGTAATGTAACTGTCAGGTAACTGTCAGGTTGTCAGGTTGTAATGTAACTGTCAGGTTGTCAGGTTGTAATGTAACTATCAGGTTGTCAGGTTGTAATGTAACTATCAGGTTGTCAGGTTGTAATGTAACTGTCAGGTTGTCAGGTTATAATGTAACTGTCAGGTTGTCAGGTTGTAATGTAACTGTCAGGTTGTAATGTAACTGTCAGGTTGTAATGTAACTGTCAGGTTGTAATGTAACTGTTAGGTTGTCAGGTTGTAATGTAACTGTCAGGTTATAATGTAACTGTCAGTTTGTCAGGTTGTAATGTAACTGTCAGGTTGTCAGGTTGTAATGTAACTGTCAGGTTGTAATGTAACTGTCAGGTTGTCAGGTTGTAATGTAACTGTCAGGTTGTAATGTAACTGTCAGGTTGTCAGGTTGTAATGTAACTGTCAGGTTATAATGTAACTGTCAATTTGTCAGGTTGTAATGTAACTGTCAGGTTGTAATGTATCTGTCAGGTTATAATGTAACCGTCAGGTTGTCAGGTTATAATGTAACCTTCAGGTTATAATGTAATTGTCAGGTTGTAATGTAACTGTCAGGTTGTAATGTAACTGTCATGTTGTAATGTAACTGTCAGGTTGTCAGGTTGTCAGGTTGTAATGTAACTGTCAGGTTGTAATGTAACTGTCAGGTTGTAATGTAACTGTCAGGTTATAATGTAACTGTCAGGTTGTAATGTAACTGTCAGGTTGTCAGGTTGTAATGTAACTGTCAGGTTGTAATGTAACTGTCAGGTTGTCAGGTTATAATGTAACTGTCAGGTTATAATGTAACTGTCAGGATGTAATGTAACTGTCAGGTTGTAATGTAACTGTCAGGTTGTCAGGTTGTCAGGTTGTAATGTAACTGTCAGGTTGTCAGGTTTTCAGGTTGTAATGTAACTGTCAGGTTGTAATGTAACTGTCAGGTTGTAATGTAACTGTCAGGTTGTCAGGTTGTAATGTAACTGTCAGGTTGTAATGTAACTGTCAGGTTATAATGTAACTGTCAGGTTGTAATGTAACTGTCAGGTTGTAATGTAACTGTCAGGTTGTAATGTAACTGTCAGGTTATAATGTAACTGTCAGGTTGTAATGTAACTGTCAGGTTGTAATGTAACTGTCAGGTTGTAATTTTAACTGTCAGGTTATAATGTAACTGTCAGGTTGTCAGGTTGTAATGTAACTGTCAGGTTGTAATGTAACTGTCAGGTTGTAATGTAACTGTCAGGTTGTAATGTAACTGTCAGGTTGTAATATAACTGTCAGGTTGTCAGGTTGTAATGTAACTGTCAGGTTGTAATGTAACTGTCAGGTTATAATGTAACTGTCAGGTTGTAATGTAACTGTCAGGTTGTAATGTAACTGTCAGTTTGTCAGGTTGTCAGGTTATAATGTAACTGTCAGGTTGTCAGGTTGTAATGTAACTGTCAGGTTGTAATGTAACTGTCAGGTTGTAATGTAACTGTCAGGTTATAATGTAACTGTCAGGTTGTAATGTAACTGTCACGTTGTAATGTAACTGTCAGGTTGTCAGGTTGTCAGGTTATAATGTAACTGTCAGGTTGTCAGGTTGTAATGCAACTGTCAGGTTGTAATGTAACTGTCAGGTTGTAATGTAACTGTCAGGTCGTCAGGTTATACTGTAACTGTCAGGTTGTCAGGTTATAATGTAACTGTCAGGTTATAATGTAACTGTCAGGTAGTCAGGTTGTCAGGTTGTAATGTAACTGTCAGGTTGTCAGGTTGTCAGGTTGTAATGTAACTGTCAGGTTTTTAGGTTGTAATGTAACTGTCAGGATTTAATGTAACTGTCAGGTTGTAATGTATCTGTCAGGTTGTAATGTAACTGTCAGGTTGTAATGTAACTGTCAGGTTGTCAGGTTGTAATGTAACTATCAGGTTGTCAGGTTGTAATGTAACTATCAGGTTGTCAGGTTGTAATGTAACTGTCAGGTTTTCAGGTTATAATGTAACTGTCAGGTTGTCAGGTTGTAATGTAACTGTCAGGTTGTAATGTAACTGTCAGGATGTAATGTAACTGTCAGGTTGTAATGTAACTGTTAGGTTGTCAGGTTGTAATGTAACTGTCAGGTTATAATGTAACTGTCAGGTTGTCAGGTTGTAATGTAACTGTCAGGTTGTCAGGTTGTAATGTAACTGTCAGGTTGTAATGTAACTGTCAGGTTGTCAGGTTGTAATATAACTGTCAGGTTGTAATGTAACTGTCAGGTTGTCAGGTTGTAATGTAACTGTCAGGTTATAATGTAACTGTTAGGTTGTCAGGTTGTAATGTAGCTGTCAGGTTGTAATGTAACTGTCAGGTTATAATGTAACTGTCAGGTTGTCAGGTTGTAATGTAACTGTCAGGTTGTAATGTATCTGTCAGGTTATAAAGTAACCGTCAGGTTGTCAGGTTATAATGTAACCTTCAGGTTATAATGTAATTGTCAGGTTGTAATGTAACTGTCAGGTTGTAATGTAACTGTCATGTTGTAATGTAACTGTCAGGTTGTCAGGTTATAATGTAACTGTCAGGTTGTAATGTAACTGTCAGGTTGTAATGTAACTGTAAAGTTGTAATGTAGCTGTCTGGTTATAATGTAACTGTCAGGTTATAATGTAACCGTCAGGTTGTCAGGTTGTAATGTAACTGTCAGGTTGTAATGTAACTGTCAGGTTGTCAGGTTGTAATGTAACTGTCAGGTTGTAATGTAACTGTCAGGTTGTCAGGTTGTAATGTAACTGTCAAGTTGTAATGTAACTGTCATGTTGTAATGTAACTGTCAGGTTATAATGTAACTGTCAGGTTGTAATGTAACTGTCAGGTTGTAATGTAACTGTCAGGTTGTCAGGTTGTAATGTAACTGTCAGGTTGTAATGTAACTGTCAGGTTGTAATGTAACTTTCAGGTTGTCAGTTATAATGCAAATGTCAGGTTGTAATGTAACTGTCAGGTTGTAATGTAACTGTCAGGTAACTGTCAGGTTGTCAGGTTGTAATGTAACTGTCAGGTTGTCAGGTTGTAATGTAACTATCAGGTTGTCAGGTTGTAATGTAACTATCAGGTTGTCAGGTTGTAATGTAACTGTCAGGTTGTCAGGTTATAATGTAACTGTCAGGTTGTCAGGTTGTAATGTAACTGTCAGGTTGTAATGTAACTGTCAGGTTGTAATGTAACTGTCAGGTTGTAATGTAACTGTTAGGTTGTCAGGTTGTAATGTAACTGTCAGGTTATAATGTAACTGTCAGTTTGTCAGGTTGTAATGTAACTGTCAGGTTGTCAGGTTGTAATGTAACTGTCAGGTTGTAATGTAACTGTCAGGTTGTCAGGTTGTAATGTAACTGTCAGGTTGTAATGTAACTGTCAGGTTGTCAGGTTGTAATGTAACTGTCAGGTTATAATGTAACTGTTAGGTTGTCAGGTTGTAATGTAACTATCAGGTTGTCAGGTTGTAATGTAACTATCAGGTTGTCAGGTTGTAATGTAACTGTCAGGTTATAATGTAACTGTCAATTTGTCAGGTTGTAATGTAACTGTCAGGTTGTAATGTATCTGTCAGGTTATAATGTAACCGTCAGGTTGTCAGGTTATAATGTAACCTTCAGGTTATAATGTAATTGTCAGGTTGTAATGTAACTGTCAGGTTGTAATGTAACTGTCATGTTGTAATGTAACTGTCAGGTTGTCAGGTTGTCAGGTTGTAATGTAACTGTCAGGTTGTAATGTAACTGTCAGGTTGTAATGTAGCTGTCTGGTTATAATGTAACTGTCAGGTTATAATGTAACTGTCAGGTTGTCAGGTTGTAATGTAACTGTCAGGTTGTAATGTAACTGTCAGGTTGTCAGGTTGTAATGTAACTGTCAGGTTATAATGTAACTGTCAGGTTGTAATGTAACTGTCAGGTTGTAATGTAACTGTCAGGTTGTCAGGTTGTAATGTAACTGTCAGGTTGTCAGGTTGTAATGTAACTGTCAGGCTGTAATGTAACTGTCAGGTTGTCAGGTTGACAGGTTGTAATGTAACTGTCAGGCTGTCAGGTTGTAATGTAACTGTCAGGTTATGATGTAACTGTCCGTTTGTAATGTAACTGTCAGGTTGTCAGGTTGTAATGTAACTGTCAGGTTGTAATATAACTGTCAGGTTGTCAGGTTGTAATGTAACTGTCAGGTTGTAATGTAACAGTCAGGTTGTAATGTAACTGTCAGGTTGTAATGTAACTGTCAGGTTATAATGTAACTGTCAGGTTGTAATGTAACTGTCAGGTTGTAATGTAACTGTCAGGTTGTCAGGTTGTCAGGTTATAATGTAAATGTCAGGTTGTCAGGTTGTAATGTAACTGTCAGGTTGTAATGTAACTGTCAGGTTGTAATGTAACTGTCAGGTCGTCAGGTTATAATGTAACTGTCAGGTAGTCAGGTTGTAATGTAACTGTCAGGTTGTAATGTAACTGTCAGGTTGTCAGGTTGTCAGGTTGTAATGTAACTGTCAGGTTGTTAGGTTGTAATGTAACTGTCAGGATGTAATGTAACTGTCAGGTTGTAATGTAACTGTCAGGTTGTCAGGTTGTAATGTAACTGTCAGCTTGTCAGGTTGTAATGTAACTGTCAGGTTGTCAGGTTGTAATGTAACTGTCAGGTTGTCAGGTTGTAATGTAACTGTCAGGTTATAATGTAACTGTCAGGTTGTAATGTAACTGTCAGGTTGTCAGGTTGTAATGTAACTGTCAGGTTTTTAATGTAACTGTCAGGTTATAATGTAACTTTCAGTTTTTAATGTAACTGTCAGGTTGTCAGGTTGTAATGTAACTGTCAGGTTGTAATATAACTGTCAGGTTGTCAGGTTGTAATGTAACTGTCAGGTTGTAATGTAACTGTCAGGTTGTAATGTAACTGTCAGGTTATAATGTAACTGTCAGGTTGTAATGTAACTGTCACGTTGTAATGTAACTGTCAGGTTGTCAGGTTGTCAGGTTATAATGTAACTGTCAGGTTGTCAGGTTGTAATGCAACTGTCAGGTTGTAATGTAACTGTCAGGTTGTAATGTAACTGTCAGGTCGTGAGGTTATAATGTAACTGTCAGGTTGTCAGGTTATAATGTAACTGTCAGGTTATAATGTAACTGTCAGGTAGTCAGGTTGTAATGTAACTGTCAGGTTGTCAGGTTGTCAGGTTGTAATGTAACTGTCAGGTTTTTAGGTTGTAATGTAACTGTCAGGATTTAATGTATCTGTCAGGTTGTAATGTAACTGTCAGGTCGTAATGTAACTGTCAGGTTGTCAGGTTGTAATGTAACTGTCAGGTTGTCAGGTTGTAATGTAACTGTCAGGTTGTCAGGTATTAATGTAACTATCAGGTTGTCAGGATGTAATGTAACTGTCAGGTTGTCAGGTTATAATGTAACTGTCAGGTTGTCAGGTTGTAATGTAACTGTCAGGTTGTAATGTAACTGTCAGGTCGTAATGTAACTGTCAGGTTGTCAGGTTGTAATGTAACTGTCAGGTTGTCAGGTTGTAATGTAACTATCAGGTTGTCAGGTTGTAATGTAACTGTCAGGTTGTCAGGTTATAATGTAACTGTCAGGTTGTCAGGTTGTAATGTAACTGTCAGTTTGTAATGTAACTGTCAGGTTGTCAGTTATAATGCAAATGTCAGGTTGTAATGTAACTGTCAGGTTGTAATGTAACTGTCAGGTAACTGTCAGGTTGTCAGGTTGTAATGTAACTGTCAGGTTGTCAGGTTGTAATGTAACTGTCAGGTTGTAATGTAACTGTCAGGTTATAATGTAACTGTCAGGTTATAATGTAACTGAGGTTGTCAGGTTGTAATGTAACTGTCAGGTTGTAATGTAACTGTCAGGTTGTAATGCAACTGTCAGGTTGTCAGGTTGTAATGTAACTGTCAGGTTGTCAGGTTGTAATGTAACTGTCAGGTTGTCAGGTTGTAATGTAACTGTCAGGTTGTTAGGTTGTAATGTAACTGTCAGGATGTAATGTAACTGTCAGGTTGTAATGTAACTGTCAGGTTGTCAGGTTGTAATGTAACTGTCAGGTTGTCAGGTTGTAATGTAACTGTCAGGTTGTCAGGTTGTAATGTAACTATCAGGTTGTCAGGTTGTAATGTAACTGTCAGGTTGTCAGGTTATAATGTAACTGTCAGGTTGTCAGGTTGTAATGTAACTGTCAGGTTGTAATGTAACTTTCAGGTTGTCAGTTATAATGAAAATGTCAGGTTGTAATGTAACTGTCAGGTTGTAATGTAACTGTCAGGTAACTGTCAGGTTGTCAGGTTGTAATGTAACTGTCAGGTTGTCAGGTTGTAATGTAACTATCAGGTTGTCAGGTTGTAATGTAACTATCAGGTTGTCAGGTTGTAATGTAACTGTCAGGTTGTCAGGTTATAATGTAACTGTCAGGTTGTCAGGTTGTAATGTAACTGTCAGGTTGTAATGTAACTGTCAGGTTGTAATGTAACTGTCAGGTTGTAATGTAACTGTTAGGTTGTCAGGTTGTAATGTAACTGTCAGGTTATAATGTAACTGTCAGGTTGTCAGGTTGTAATGTAACTGTCAGGTTGTCAGGTTGTAATGTAACTGTCAGGTTGTAATGTAACTGTCAGGTTGTCAGGTTGTAATATAACTGTCAGGTTGTAATGTAACTGTCAGGTTGTCAGGTTGTAATGTAACTGTCAGGTTATAATGTAACTGTTAGGTTGTCAGGTTGTAATGTAGCTGTCAGGTTGTAATGTAACTGTCAGGTTATAATGTAACTGTCAGGTTGTCAGGTTGTAATGTAACTGTCAGGTTGTAATGTATCTGTCAGGTTATAATGTAACCGTCAGGTTGTCAGGTTATAATGTAACCTTCAGGTTATAATGTAATTGTCAGGTTGTAATGTAACTGTCAGGTTGTAATGTAACTGTCATGTTGTAATGTAACTGTCAGGTTGTCAGGTTATAATGTAACTGTCAGGTTGTAATGTAACTGTCAGGTTGTAATGTAACTGTCAGGTTGTAATGTAGCTGTCTGGTTATAATGTCACTGTCAGGTTATAATGTAACTGTCAGGTTGTCAGGTTGTAATGTAACTGTCAGGTTGTAATGTAACTGTCAGGTTGTCAGGTTGTAATGTAACTGTCAGGTTGTAATGTAACTGTCACGTTGTCAGGTTGTAATGTAACTGTCAGGTTGTCAGGTTGTAATGTAACTGTCAAGTTGTAATGTAACTGTCAGGTTGTAATGTAACTGTCAGGTTATAATGTAACTGTCAGGTTGTAATGTAACTGTCAGGTTGTCAGGTTGTAATGTAACTGTCAGGTTGTAATGTAACTGTCAGGTTGTAATGTAACTTTCAGGTTGTCAGTTATAATGCAAATGTCAGGTTGTAATGTAACTGTCAGGTTGTAATGTAACTGTCAGGTAACTGTCAGGTTGTCAGGTTGTAATGTAACTGTCAGGTTGTCAGGTTGTAATGTAACTATCAGGTTGTCAGGTTGTAATGTAACTATCAGGTTGTCAGGTTGTAATGTAACTGTCAGGTTGTCAGGTTATAATGTAACTGTCAGGTTGTAATGTAACTGTCAGGTTGTAATGTAACTGTCAGGTTGTAATGTAGCTGTCTGGTTATAATGTCACTGTCAGGTTATAATGTAACTGTCAGGTTGTCAGGTTGTAATGTAACTGTCAGGTTGTAATGTAACTGTCAGGTTGTCAGGTTGTAATGTAACTGTCAGGTTGTAATGTAACTGTCACGTTGTCAGGTTGTAATGTAACTGTCAGGTTGTCAGGTTGTAATGTAACTGTCAAGTTGTAATGTAACTGTCAGGTTGTAATGTAACTGTCAGGTTATAATGTAACTGTCAGGTTGTAATGTAACTGTCAGGTTGTCAGGTTGTAATGTAACTGTCAGGTTGTAATGTAACTGTCAGGTTGTAATGTAACTTTCAGGTTGTCAGTTATAATGCAAATGTCAGGTTGTAATGTAACTGTCAGGTTGTAATGTAACTGTCAGGTAACTGTCAGGTTGTCAGGTTGTAATGTAACTGTCAGGTTGTAATGTATCTGTCAGGTTATAATGTAACCGTCAGGTTGTCAGGTTATAATGTAACCTTCAGGTTATAATGTAATTGTCAGGTTGTAATGTAACTGTCAGGTTGTAATGTAACTGTCATGTTGTAGTGTAACTGTCAGGTTGTCAGGTTATAATGTAACTGTCAGGTTGTAATGTAACTGTCAGGTTGTATTGTAACTGTCAGGTTGTAATGTAGCTGTCTGGTTATAATGTCACTGTCAGGTTATAATGTAACTGTCAGGTTGTCAGGTTGTAATGTAACTGTCAGGTTGTAATGTAACTGTCAGGTTGTCAGGTTGTAATGTAACTGTCAGGTTGTAATGTAACTGTCACGTTGTCAGGTTGTAATGTAACTGTCAGGTTGTCAGGTTGTAATGTAACTGTCAAGTTGTAATGTAACTGTCAGGTTGTAATGTAACTGTCAGGTTATAATGTAACTGTCAGGTTGTAATGTAACTGTCAGGTTGTCAGGTTGTAATGTAACTGTCAGGTTGTAATGTAACTGTCAGGTTGTAATGTAACTTTCAGGTTGTCAGTTATAATGCAAATGTCAGGTTGTAATGTAACTGTCAGGTTGTAATGTAACTGTCAGGTAACTGTCAGGTTGTCAGGTTGTAATGTAACTGTCAGGTTGTCAGGTTGTAATGTAACTATCAGGTTGTCAGGTTGTAATGTAACTATCAGGTTGTCAGGTTGTAATGTAACTGTCAGGTTGTCAGGTTATAATGTAACTGTCAGGTTGTCAGGTTGTAATGTAACTGTCAGGTTGTAATGTAACTGTCAGGTTGTAATGTAACTGTCAGGTTGTCAGGTTGTAATGTAACTGTCAGGTTGTCAGGTTGTAATGTAACTGTCAGGTTGTAATGTAACTGTCAGGTTGTCAGGTTGTAATGTAACTGTCAGGTTGTAATGTAACTGTCAGGTTGTCAGGTTGTAATGTAACTGTCAGGTTATAATGTAACTGTTAGGTTGTCAGGTTGTAATGTAGCTGTCAGGTTGTAATGTAACTGTCAGGTTATAATGTAACTGTCAGGTTGTCAGGTTGTAATGTAACTGTCAGGTTGTAATGTATCTGTCAGGTTATAATGTAACCGTCAGGTTGTCAGGTTATAATGTAACCTTCAGGTTATAATGTAATTGTCAGGTTGTAATGTAACTGTCAGGTTGTAATGTAACTGTCATGTTGTAATGTAACTGTCAGGTTGTCAGGTTGTCAGGTTGTAATGTATCTGTCAGGTTGTAATGTAACTGTCAGGTTGTAATGTAGCTGTCTGGTTATAATGTAACTGTCAGGTTATAATGTAACTGTCAGGTTGTCAGGTTGTAATGTAACTGTCAGGTTGTAATGTAACTGTCAGGTTGTCAGGTTGTAATGTAACTGTCAGGTTGTAATGTAACTGTCAGGTTGTCAGGTTGTAATGTAACTGTCAGGTTGTCAGGTTGTAATGTAACTGTCAGGTTGTAATGTAACTGTCAGGTTGTAATGTAACTGTCAGGTTATAATGTAACTGTCAGGTTGTAATGTAACTGTCAGGTTGTCAGGTTGTAATGTAACTGTCAGGTTGTAATGTAACTGTCAGGTTGTAATGTAACTGTCAGGTTATAATGTAACTGTCAGGTTATAATGTAACTGTCAGGTTATAATGTAACTCTCAGGTTTTAATGTAGCTGTCAGGTTGTAATGTAGCTGTCAGGTTGTAATGTAACTGTCAGGTTGTAATGTCACTGTCAGGTTGTAATGTAACTGTCAGGTTGTCAGGTTATAATGTAACTGTCAGGTTGTAATGTAACTGTCAGGTTGTAATGTAACTGTCAGGTTATAATGTAACTGTCAGGTTGTCAGCTTTTAATGTAACTGTCAGGTTATAATGTAACTGTCAGGTTGTCAGGTTGTAATGTAACTGTCAGGTTGTAATGTAACTGTCAGGTTGTCAGGTTGTAATGTAACTGTCAGGTTATAATGTAACTGTCAGGTTGTAATGTAACTGTCAGGTTGTAATGTAACTGTCAGGTTGTCAGGTTGTAATGTAACTGTCAGGTTGTCAGGTTGTAATGTAACTGTCAGGCTGTAATGTAACTGTCAGGTTGTCAGGTTGACAGGTTGTAATGTAACTGTCAGGCTGTCAGGTTGTAATGTAACTGTCAGGTTATAATGTAACTGTCCGTTTGTAATGTAACTGTCAGGTTGTCAGGTTGTAATGTAACTGTCAGGTTGTAATATAACTGTCAGGTTGTCAGGTTTTAATGTAACTATCAGGTTGTCAGGTTGTAATGTAACTGTCAGGTTGTCAGGTTGTAATGTAACTGTCAGGTTGTAATGTAACTGTCAGGTTGTCAGGTTGTCAGGTTGTAATGTAACTGTCAGGTTGTTAGGTTGTAATGTAACTGTCAGGATGTAATGTAACTGTCAGGTTGTAATGTAACTGTCAGGTTGTCAGGTTGTAATGTAACTGTCAGGTTGTCAGGTTGTAATGTAACTGTCAGGTTGTCAGGTTGTAATGTAACTGTCAGGTTGTCAGGTTGTAATGTAACTGTCAGGTTATAATGTAACTGTCAGGTTGTCAGGTTGTAATGTAACTGTCAGGTTGTCAGGTTGTAATGTAACTGTCAGGTTGTCAGGTTGTAATGTAACTGTCAGGTTGTTAGGTTGTAATGTAACTGTCAGGATGTAATGTAACTGTCAGGTTGTAATGTAACTTTCAGGTTGTCAGTTATAATGAAAATGTCAGGTTGTAATGTAACTGTCAGGTTGTAATGTAACTGTCAGGTAACTGTCAGGTTGTCAGGTTGTAATGTAACTGTCAGGTTGTCAGGTTGTAATGTAACTATCAGGTTGTCAGGTTGTAATGTAACTATCAGGTTGTCAGGTTGTAATGTAACTGTCAGGTTGTCAGGTTATAATGTAACTGTCAGGTTGTCAGGTTGTAATGTAACTGTCAGGTTGTAATGTAACTGTCAGGTTGTAATGTAACTGTCAGGTTGTAATGTAACTGTTAGGTTGTCAGGTTGTAATGTAACTGTCAGGTTATAATGTAACTGTCAGGTTGTCAGGTTGTAATGTAACTGTCAGGTTGTCAGGTTGTAATGTAACTGTCAGGTTGTAATGTAACTGTCAGGTTGTCAGGTTTTAATATAACTGTCAGGTTGTAATGTAACTGTCAGGTTGTCAGGTTGTAATGTAACTGTCAGGTTATAATGTAACTGTTAGGTTGTCAGGTTGTAATGTAGCTGTCAGGTTGTAATGTAACTGTCAGGTTATAATGTAACTGTCAGGTTGTCAGGTTGTAATGTAACTGTCAGGTTGTAATGTATCTGTCAGGTTATAATGTAACCGTCAGGTTGTCAGGTTATAATGTAACCTTCAGGTTATAATGTAATTGTCAGGTTGTAATGTAACTGTCAGGTTGTAATGTAACTGTCATGTTGTAATGTAACTGTCAGGTTGTCAGGTTATAATGTAACTGTCAGGTTGTAATGTAACTGTCAGGTTGTAATGTAACTGTCAGGTTGTAATGTAGCTGTCTGGTTATAATGTCACTGTCAGGTTATAATGTAACTGTCAGGTTGTCAGGTTGTAATGTAACTGTCAGGTTGTAATGTAACTGTCAGGTTGTCAGGTTGTAATGTAACTGTCAGGTTGTAATGTAACTGTCACGTTGTCAGGTTGTAATGTAACTGTCAGGTTGTCAGGTTGTAATGTAACTGTCAAGTTGTAATGTAACTGTCAGGTTGTAATGTAACTGTCAGGTTATAATGTAACTGTCAGGTTGTAATGTAACTGTCAGGTTGTCAGGTTGTAATGTAACTGTCAGGTTGTAATGTAACTGTCAGGTTGTAATGTAACTTTCAGGTTGTCAGTTATAATGCAAATGTCAGGTTGTAATGTAACTGTCAGGTTGTAATGTAACTGTCAGGTAACTGTCAGGTTGTCAGGTTGTAATGTAACTGTCAGGTTGTCAGGTTGTAATGTAACTATCAGGTTGTCAGGTTGTAATGTAACTATCAGGTTGTCAGGTTGTAATGTAACTGTCAGGTTGTCAGGTTATAATGTAACTGTCAGGTTGTAATGTAACTGTCAGGTTGTAATGTAACTGTCAGGTTGTAATGTAGCTGTCTGGTTATAATGTCACTGTCAGGTTATAATGTAACTGTCAGGTTGTCAGGTTGTAATGTAACTGTCAGGTTGTAATGTAACTGTCAGGTTGTCAGGTTGTAATGTAACTGTCAGGTTGTAATGTAACTGTCACGTTGTCAGGTTGTAATGTAACTGTCAGGTTGTCAGGTTGTAATGTAACTGTCAAGTTGTAATGTAACTGTCAGGTTGTAATGTAACTGTCAGGTTATAATGTAACTGTCAGGTTGTAATGTAACTGTCAGGTTGTCAGGTTGTAATGTAACTGTCAGGTTGTAATGTAACTGTCAGGTTGTAATGTAACTTTCAGGTTGTCAGTTATAATGCAAATGTCAGGTTGTAATGTAACTGTCAGGTTGTAATGTAACTGTCAGGTAACTGTCAGGTTGTCAGGTTGTAATGTAACTGTCAGGTTGTAATGTATCTGTCAGGTTATAATGTAACCGTCAGGTTGTCAGGTTATAATGTAACCTTCAGGTTATAATGTAATTGTCAGGTTGTAATGTAACTGTCAGGTTGTAATGTAACTGTCATGTTGTAATGTAACTGTCAGGTTGTCAGGTTATAATGTAACTGTCAGGTTGTAATGTAACTGTCAGGTTGTAATGTAACTGTCAGGTTGTAATGTAGCTGTCTGGTTATAATGTCACTGTCAGGTTATAATGTAACTGTCAGGTTGTCAGGTTGTAATGTAACTGTCAGGTTGTAATGTAACTGTCAGGTTGTCAGGTTGTAATGTAACTGTCAGGTTGTAATGTAACTGTCACGTTGTCAGGTTGTAATGTAACTGTCAGGTTGTCAGGTTGTAATGTAACTGTCAAGTTGTAATGTAACTGTCAGGTTGTAATGTAACTGTCAGGTTATAATGTAACTGTCAGGTTGTAATGTAACTGTCAGGTTGTCAGGTTGTAATGTAACTGTCAGGTTGTAATGTAACTGTCAGGTTGTAATGTAACTTTCAGGTTGTCAGTTATAATGCAAATGTCAGGTTGTAATGTAACTGTCAGGTTGTAATGTAACTGTCAGGTAACTGTCAGGTTGTCAGGTTGTAATGTAACTGTCAGGTTGTCAGGTTGTAATGTAACTATCAGGTTGTCAGGTTGTAATGTAACTATCAGGTTGTCAGGTTGTAATGTAACTGTCAGGTTGTCAGGTTATAATGTAACTGTCAGGTTGTCAGGTTGTAATGTAACTGTCAGGTTGTAATGTAACTGTCAGGTTGTAATGTAACTGTCAGGTTGTCAGGTTGTAATGTAACTGTCAGGTTGTCAGGTTGTAATGTAACTGTCAGGTTGTAATGTAACTGTCAGGTTGTCAGGTTGTAATGTAACTGTCAGGTTGTAATGTAACTGTCAGGTTGTCAGGTTGTAATGTAACTGTCAGGTTATAATGTAACTGTTAGGTTGTCAGGTTGTAATGTAGCTGTCAGGTTGTAATGTAACTGTCAGGTTATAATGTAACTGTCAGGTTGTCAGGTTGTAATGTAACTGTCAGGTTGTAATGTATCTGTCAGGTTATAATGTAACCGTCAGGTTGTCAGGTTATAATGTAACCTTCAGGTTATAATGTAATTGTCAGGTTGTAATGTAACTGTCAGGTTGTAATGTAACTGTCATGTTGTAATGTAACTGTCAGGTTGTCAGGTTGTCAGGTTGTAATGTATCTGTCAGGTTGTAATGTAACTGTCAGGTTGTAATGTAGCTGTCTGGTTATAATGTAACTGTCAGGTTATAATGTAACTGTCAGGTTGTCAGGTTGTAATGTAACTGTCAGGTTGTAATGTAACTGTCAGGTTGTCAGGTTGTAATGTAACTGTCAGGTTGTAATGTAACTGTCAGGTTGTCAGGTTGTAATGTAACTGTCAGGTTGTCAGGTTGTAATGTAACTGTCAGGTTGTAATGTAACTGTCAGGTTGTAATGTAACTGTCAGGTTATAATGTAACTGTCAGGTTGTAATGTAACTGTCAGGTTGTCAGGTTGTAATGTAACTGTCAGGTTGTAATGTAACTGTCAGGTTGTAATGTAACTGTCAGGTTATAATGTAACTGTCAGGTTATAATGTAACTGTCAGGTTATAATGTAACTCTCAGGTTTTAATGTAGCTGTCAGGTTGTAATGTAGCTGTCAGGTTGTAATGTAACTGTCAGGTTGTAATGTCACTGTCAGGTTGTAATGTAACTGTCAGGTTGTCAGGTTATAATGTAACTGTCAGGTTGTAATGTAACTGTCAGGTTGTAATGTAACTGTCAGGTTATAATGTAACTGTCAGGTTGTCAGCTTTTAATGTAACTGTCAGGTTATAATGTAACTGTCAGGTTGTCAGGTTGTAATGTAACTGTCAGGTTGTAATGTAACTGTCAGGTTGTCAGGTTGTAATGTAACTGTCAGGTTATAATGTAACTGTCAGGTTGTAATGTAACTGTCAGGTTGTAATGTAACTGTCAGGTTGTCAGGTTGTAATGTAACTGTCAGGTTGTCAGGTTGTAATGTAACTGTCAGGCTGTAATGTAACTGTCAGGTTGTCAGGTTGACAGGTTGTAATGTAACTGTCAGGCTGTCAGGTTGTAATGTAACTGTCAGGTTATAATGTAACTGTCCGTTTGTAATGTAACTGTCAGGTTGTCAGGTTGTAATGTAACTGTCAGGTTGTAATATAACTGTCAGGTTGTCAGGTTTTAATATAACTATCAGGTTGTCAGGTTGTAATGTAACTGTCAGGTTGTCAGGTTGTAATGTAACTGTCAGGTTGTAATGTAACTGTCAGGTTGTCAGGTTGTCAGGTTGTAATGTAACTGTCAGGTTGTTAGGTTGTAATGTAACTGTCAGGATGTAATGTAACTGTCAGGTTGTAATGTAACTGTCAGGTTGTCAGGTTGTAATGTAACTGTCAGGTTGTCAGGTTGTAATGTAACTGTCAGGTTGTCAGGTTGTAATGTAACTGTCAGGTTGTCAGGTTGTAATGTAACTGTCAGGTTATAATGTAACTGTCAGGTTGTAATGTAACTGTCAGGTTGTCAGGTTGTAATGTAACTGTCAGGTTTTTAATGTAACTGTCAGGTTATAATGTAACTTTCAGTTTGTAATGTAACTGTCAGGTTGTCAGGTTGTAATGTAACTGTCAGGTTGTAATATAACTGTCAGGTTGTCAGGTTGTAATGTAACTGTCAGGTTGTAATGTAACTGTCAGGTTGTAATGTAACTGTCAGGTTATAATGTAACTGTCAGGTTGTAATGTAACTGTCACGTTGTAATGTAACTGTCAGGTTGTCAGGTTGTCAGGTTATAATGTAACTGTCAGGTTGTCAGGTTGTAATGCAACTGTCAGGTTGTAATGTAACTGTCAGGTTGTAATGTAACTGTCAGGTCGTCAGGTTATAATGTAACTGTCAGGTTGTCAGGTTATAATGTAACTGTCAGGTTATAATGTAACTGTCAGGTAGTCAGGTTGTAATGTAACTGTCAGGTTGTCAGGTTGTCAGGTTGTAATGTAACTGTCAGGTTTTTAGGTTGTAATGTAACTGTCAGGATTTAATGTAACTGTCAGGTTGTAATGTATCTGTCAGGTTGTAATGTAACTGTCAGGTTGTAATGTAACTGTCAGGTTGTCAGGTTGTAATGTAACTGTCAGGTTGTCAGGTTGTAATGTAACTATCAGGTTGTCAGGTTGTAATGTAACTGTCAGGTTGTCAGGTTATAATGTAACTGTCAGGTTGTCAGGTTGTAATGTAACTGTCAGGTTGTAATGTAACTGTCAGGTTGTCAGTTATAATGCAAATGTCAGGTTGTAATGTAACTGTCAGGTTGTAATGTAACTGTCAGGTAACTGTTAGGTTGTCAGGTTGTAATGTAACTGTCAGGTTGTCAGGTTGTAATGTAACTGTCAGGTTGTAATGTAACTGTCAGGTTATAATGTAACTGTCAGGTTATAATGTAACTGAGGTTGTCAGGTTGTAATGTAACTGTCAGGTTGTAATGTAACTGTCAGGTTGTAATGTAACTGTCAGGTTGTCAGGTTGTAATGTAACTGTCAGGTTGTCAGGTTGTAATGTAACTGTCAGGTTGTCAGGTTGTAATGTAACTGTCAGGTTGTTAGGTTGTAATGTAACTGTCAGGATGTAATGTAACTGTCAGGTTGTAATGTAACTGTCAGGTTGTCAGGTTGTAATGTAAGTGTCAGGTTGTCAGGTTGTAATGTAACTGTCAGGTTGTCAGGTTGTAATGTAACTGTCAGGTTGTCAGGTTGTAAAGTAACTGTCAGGTTGTCAGGTTGTAATGTAACTGTCAGGTTGTCAGGTTGTAATGTAACTGTCAGGTTGTAATGTAACTGTCAGGTTATAATGTAACTGTCAGGTTGTCAGGTTGTAATGTAACTGTCAGGGTGTCAGGTTGTAATGTAACTGTCAGGTTGTCAGGTTGTAATGTAACTGTCAGGTTGTCAGGTTGTAATGTAACTGTCAGGTTGTCAGGTTGTAAAGTAACTGTCAGGTTGTCAGGTTGTAATGTAACTGTCAGGTTGTCAGGTTGTAATGTAACTGTCAGGTTGTAATGTAACTGTCAGGTTATAATGTAACTGTCAGGTTGTCAGGTTGTAATGTAACTGTCAGGTTGTCAGGTTGTAATGTAACTGTCAGGTTGTCAGGTTGTAATGTAACTGTCAGGTTGTAATGTAACTGTCAGGTTATAATATAACTGTCAGGTTGTCAGGTTGTAAAGTAACTGTCAGGTTGTCATGTTGTAATGTAACTGTCAGGTTGTCAGGTTGTAATGTAACTGTCAGGTTGTAATGTAACTGTCAGGTTATGATGTAACTGTCAGGTTGTAATGTAACTGTCAGGTTGTAATGTAACTGTCAGGTTGTCAGGTTGTCAGGTTGTAATGTGACTGTCAGGTTATAATGTAACTGTCAGGTTGTCAGGTTGTAATGTAACTGTCAGGTTGTAATGTAACTGTCAGGTTATAATGTAACTGTCAGGTTGTCAGGTTGTAATGTAACTGTCAGGTTGTAATGTAGCTGTCAGGTTATAATGTAACTGTCAATTTGTAATGTAACTGTCAGGTTGTAATGTAACTGTCAGGTTGTAATGTAACTGTCAGGTTGTCAGGTTGTCAGGTTGTAATGTAACTGTCAGGTTGTAATGTAACTGTCAGGTTGTAATTTAACTGTCAGGTTGTCAGGTTGTAATGTAACTGTCAGGTTGTAATGTAACTGTCAGGTTGTCAGGTTGTAATGTAACTGTCAGGTTGTAATGTAGCTGTCAGGTTATAATGTAACTGTCAGGTTGTAATGTAACTGTCAGGTTGTAATGTAACTGTCAGGTTGTAATGTAACTGTCAGGTTGTCAGGTTGTCAGGTTGTAATGTAACTGTCAGGTTGTAATGTAACTGTCAGGTTGTAATTTAACTGTCAGGTTGTCAGGTTGTAATGTAACTGTCAGGTTGTAATGTAACTGTCAGGTTGTCAGGTTGTAATGTAACTGTCAGGTTGTCAGGTTGTAATGTAACTGTCAGGTTGTCAGGTTGTAATGTAACTGTCAGGTTGTCAGGTTATAATGTAACTGTCAGGTTGTCAGGTTGTAATCTAACTGTCAGGTTGTAATGTAACTGTCAGGTTGTCAGTTATAATGCAAATTTCAGGTTGTAATGTAACTGTCAGGTTGTAATGTAACTGTCAGGTAACTGTCAGGTTGTCAGGTTGTAATGTAACTGTCAGGTTGTCAGGTTGTAATGTAACTGTCAGGTTGTAATGTAACTGTCAGGTTATAATGTAGCTGTCAGGTTATAATGTAACTGTCAGGTTGTAATGTAACTGTCAGGTTGTCAGGTTGTAATGTAGCTGTCAGGTTATAATGTAACTGTCAGGTTGTAATGTAACTGTCAGGTTGTAATGTAACTGTCAGGTTGTCAGGTTGTAATGTAACTGTCAGGTTGTAATGTAACTGTCAGGTTGTCAGGTTGTAATGTAACTGTCAGGTTGTAATGTAACTGTCAGGTTGTCAGGTTGTAATGTAACAGTCAGGTTGTCAGGTTGTAATGTAACTGTCAGGTTGTCAGGTTGTAATGTAAATGTCAGGTTGTCAGGTTATAATGTAACTGTCAGGTTGTCAGGTTGTAATGTAACTGTCAGGTTGTAATGTAACTGTCAGGTTGTCAGTTATAATGCACATTTCAGGTTGTAATGTAACTGTCAGGTTGTAATGTAACTGTCAGGTAACTGTCAGGTTGTCAGGTTGTAATGTAACTGTCAGGTTGTCAGGTTGTAATGTAACTGTCAGGTTGTAATGTAACTGTCAGGTTATAATGTAACTGAGGTTGTCAGGTTGTAATGTAACTGTCAGGTTGTAATGTAACTGTCAGGTTGTAATGTAACTGTCAGGTTCTCAGGTTGTAATGTAACTCTCAGGTTGTAATGTAACTGTCAGGTTGTCAGGTTGTAATGTAACTGTCAGGTTGTCAGGTTGTCAGGTTGTAATGTAACTGTCAGGTTGTAATGTAACTGTCAGGTTGTAATGTAACTGTCAGGTTGTCAGGTTGTAATGTAACTGTCAGGTTGTAATGTAACTGTCAGGTTGTAATGTAACTGTCAGGTTATAATGTAACTGTCAGGTTATAATGTAACTGAGGTTGTCAGGTTGTAATGTAACTGTCAGGTTGTCAGGTTGTAATGTAACTGTCAGGTTGTCAGGTTATAATGTAACTGTCAGGTTGTCAGGTTGTAATCTAACTGTCAGGTTGTAATGTAACTGTCAGGTTGTCAGTTATAATGCAAATTTCAGGTTGTAATGTAACTGTCAGGTTGTAATGTAACTGTCAGGTAACTGTCAGGTTGTCAGGTTGTAATGTAACTGTCAGGTTGTCAGGTTGTAATGTAACTGTCAGGTTGTAATGTAACTGTCAGGTTATAATGTAGCTGTCAGGTTATAATGTAACTGTCAGGTTGTAATGTAACTGTCAGGTTGTAATGTAACTGTCAGCTTGTCAGGTTGTCAGGTTGTAATGTAACTGTCAGGTTGTAATGTAACTGTCAGGTTGTAATGTAACTGTCAGGTTGTCAGGTTGTAATGTAGCTGTCAGGTTATAATGTAACTGTCAGGTTGTAATGTAACTGTCAGGTTGTAATGTAACTGTCAGGTTGTCAGGTTGTCAGGTTGTAATGTAACTGTCAGGTTGTAATGTAACTGTCAGGTTGTCAGGTTGTAATGTAACTGTCAGGTTGTAATGTAACTGTCAGGTTGTCAGGTTGTAATGTAACAGTCAGGTTGTCAGGTTGTAATGTAACTGTCAGGTTGTCAGGTTGTAATGTAAATGTCAGGTTGTCAGGTTATAATGTAACTGTCAGGTTGTCAGGTTGTAATGTAACTGTCAGGTTGTAATGTAACTGTCAGGTTGTCAGTTATAATGCACATTTCAGGTTGTAATGTAACTGTCAGGTTGTAATGTAACTGTCAGGTAACTGTCAGGTTGTCAGGTTGTAATGTAACTGTCAGGTTGTCAGGTTGTAATGTAACTGTCAGGTTGTAATGTAACTGTCAGGTTATAATGTAACTGAGGTTGTCAGGTTGTAATGTAACTGTCAGGTTGTAATGTAACTGTCAGGTTGTAATGTAACTGTCAGGTTCTCAGGTTGTAATGTAACTCTCAGGTTGTAATGTAACTGTCAGGTTGTCAGGTTGTAATGTAACTGTCAGGTTGTCAGGTTGTCAGGTTGTAATGTAACTGTCAGGTTGTAATGTAACTGTCAGGTTGTAATGTAACTGTCAGGTTGTCAGGTTGTAATGTAACTGTCAGGTTGTAATGTAACTGTCAGGTTGTAATGTAACTGTCAGGTTATAATGTAACTGTCAGGTTATAATGTAACTGAGGTTGTCAGGTTGTAATGTAACTGTCAGGTTGTCAGGTTGTAATGTAACTGTCAGGTTGTAATGTAACTGTCAGGTTGTCAGGTTGTAATGTAACTGTCAGGTTGTCAGGTTGTAATGTAACTGTCAGGTTGTCAGGTTGTAATGTAACTGTCAGGTTGTCAGGTTGTAAAGTAACTGTCAGGTTGTCAGGTTGTAATGTAACTGTCAGGTTGTCAGGTTGTAATGTAACTGTCAGGTTGTAATGTAACTGTCAGGTTATAATATAACTGTCAGGTTGTCAGGTTGTAAAGTAACTGTCAGGTTGTCAGGTTGTAATGTAACTGTCAGGTTGTCAGGTTGTAATGTAACTGTCAGGTTGTCAGGTTGTAATGTAACTGTCAGGTTGTAATGTAACTGTCAGGTTATGATGTAACTGTCAGGTTGTAATGTAACTGTCAGGTTGTAATGTAACTGTCAGGTTGTAATGTAACTGTCAGGTTGTCAGGTTGTCAGGTTGTAATGTGACTGTCAGGTTGTCAGGTTGTCAGGTTGTAATGTAACTGTCAGGTTGTAATGTAACTGTCAGGTTGTAATGTAACTGTCAGGTTGTCAGGTTGTAATGTAACTGTCAGGTTGTCAGGTTGTAATGTAACTGTCAGGTTGTAATGTAACTGTCAGGTTATAATGTAACTGTCAGGTTATAATGTAACTGAGGTTGTCAGGTTGTAATGTAACTGTCAGGTTGTAATGTAACTGTCAGGTTGTAATGTAACTGTCAGGTTGTCAGGTTGTAATGTAACTGTCAGGTTGTAATGTAACTGTCAGGTTGTCAGGTTGTAATGTAACTGTCAGGTTGTCAGGTTGTCAGGTTGTAATGTAACTGTCAGGTTGTAATGTAACTGTCAGGTTGTAATGTAACTGTCAGGTTGTCAGGTTGTAATGTAACTGTCAGGTTGTAATGTAACTGTCAGGTTATAATGTAACTGTCAGGTTATAATGTAACTGAGGTTGTCAGGTTGTAATGTAACTGTCAGGTTGTCAGGTTGTAATGTAACTGTCAGGTTGTAATGTAACTGTCAGGTTGTCAGGTTGTAATGTAACTGTCAGGTTGTCAGGTTGTAATGTAACTGTCAGGTTGTCAGGTTGTAATGTAACTGTCAGGTTGTAATGTAACTGTCAGGTTATAATATAACTGTCAGGTTGTCAGGTTGTAAAGTAACTGTCAGGTTGTCAGGTTGTAATGTAACTGTCAGGTTGTCAGGTTGTAATGTAACTGTCAGGTTGTCAGGTTGTAATGTAACTGTCAGGTTGTAATGTAACTGTCAGGTTATGATGTAACTGTCAGGTTGTAATGTAACTGTCAGGTTGTAATGTAACTGTCAGGTTGTCAGGTTGTCAGGTTGTAATGTAACTGTCAGGTTATAATGTAACTGTCAGGTTGTCAGGTTGTAATGTAACTGTCAGGTTGTAATGTAACTGTCAGGTTGTAATGTAACTGTCAGGTTATAATGTAACTGTCAGGTTGTCAGGTTGTAATGTAACTGTCAGGTTGTCAGGTTGTAATGTAACTGTCAGGTTGTAATGTAACTGTCAGGTTTTAATGTACCTGTCAGGTTGTAATGTAACTGTCAGGTTGTAATGTAACTGTCAGGTTGTCAGGTTGTCAGGTTGTAATGTAACTGTCAGGTTGTAATGTAACTGTCAGGTTGTAATGTTACTGTCAGGTTGTCAGGTTGTAATGTAACTGTCAGGTTGTAATGTAACTGTCAGGTTGTCAGGTTGTAATGTAACTGTCAGGTTGTAATGTAACTGTCAGGTTGTAATGTAACTGTCAGGTTCTCAGGTTGTAATGTAACTCTCAGGTTGTAATGTAACTGTCAGGTTGTCAGGTTGTAATGTAACTGTCAGGTTGTCAGGTTGTCAGGTTGTAATGTAACTGTCAGGTTGTAATGTAACTGTCAGGTTGTAATGTAACTGTCAGGTTGTCAGGTTGTAATGTAACTGTCAGGTTGTAATGTAACTGTCAGGTTGTAATGTAACTGTCAGGTTATAATGTAACTGTCAGGTTATAATGTAACTGAGGTTGTCAGGTTGTAATGTAACTGTCAGGTTGTCAGGTTGTAATGTAACTGTCAGGTTGTAATGTAACTGTCAGGTTGTCAGGTTGTAATGTAACTGTCAGGTTGTCAGGTTGTAATGTAACTGTCAGGTTGTCAGGTTGTAATGTAACTGTCAGGTTGTCAGGTTGTAAAGTAACTGTCAGGTTGTCAGGTTGTAATGTAACTGTCAGGTTGTCAGGTTGTAATGTAACTGTCAGGTTGTAATGTAACTGTCAGGTTATAATATAACTGTCAGGTTGTCAGGTTGTAAAGTAACTGTCAGGTTGTCAGGTTGTAATGTAACTGTCAGGTTGTCAGGTTGTAATGTAACTGTCAGGTTGTCAGGTTGTAATGTAACTGTCAGGTTGTAATGTAACTGTCAGGTTATGATGTAACTGTCAGGTTGTAATGTAACTGTCAGGTTGTAATGTAACTGTCAGGTTGTCAGGTTGTCAGGTTGTAATGTGACTGTCAGGTTGTCAGGTTGTCAGGTTGTAATGTAACTGTCAGGTTGTAATGTAACTGTCAGGTTGTAATGTAACTGTCAGGTTGTCAGGTTGTAATGTAACTGTCAGGTTGTCAGGTTGTAATGTAACTGTCAGGTTGTAATGTAACTGTCAGGTTATAATGTAACTGTCAGGTTATAATGTAACTGAGGTTGTCAGGTTGTAATGTAACTGTCAGGTTGTCAGGTTGTAATGTAACTGTCAGGTTGTAATGTAACTGTCAGGTTGTCAGGTTGTAATGTAACTGTCAGGTTGTCAGGTTGTAATGTAACTGTCAGGTTGTCAGGTTGTAATGTAACTGTCAGGTTGTCAGTTTGTAAAGTAACTGTCAGGTTGTCAGGTTGTAATGTAACTGTCAGGTTGTCAGGTTGTAATGTAACTGTCAGGTTGTAATGTAACTGTCAGGTTATAATATAACTGTCAGGTTGTCAGGTTGTAAAGTAACTGTCAGGTTGTCAGGTTGTAATGTAACTGTCAGGTTGTCAGGTTGTAATGTAACTGTCAGGTTGTCAGGTTGTAATGTAACTGTCAGGTTGTAATGTAACTGTCAGGTTATGATGTAACTGTCAGGTTGTAATGTAACTGTCAGGTTGTAATGTAACTGTCAGGTTGTCAGGTTGTCAGGTTGTAATGTGACTGTCAGGTTGTCAGGTTGTCAGGTTGTAATGTAACTGTCAGGTTGTAATGTAACTGTCAGGTTGTAATGTAACTGTCAGGTTGTCAGGTTGTAATGTAACTGTCAGGTTTTAATGTAACTGTCAGGTTGTCAGGTTGTAATGTAACTGTCAGGTTGTCAGGTTGTAATGTAACTGTCAGGTTGTAATGTAACTGTCAGGTTATAATGTAACTGTCAGGTTATAATGTAACTGAGGTTGTCAGGTTGTAATGTAACTGTCAGGTTGTAATGTAACTGTCAGGTTGTAATGTAACTGTCAGGTTCTCAGGTTGTAATGTAACTCTCAGGTTGTAATGTAACTGTCAGGTTGTCAGGTTGTAATGTAACTGTCAGGTTGTCAGGTTGTCAGGTTGTAATGTAACTGTCAGGTTGTATTGTAACTGTCAGGTTGTAATGTAACTGTCAGGTTGTCAGGTTGTAATGTAACAGTCAGGTTGTAATGTAACTGTCAGGTTATAATGTAACTGTCAGGTTATAATCTAACTGAGGTTGTCAGGTTGTAATGTAACTGTCAGGTTGTCAGGTTGTAATGTAACTGTCAGGTTGTAATGTAACTGTCAGGTTGTCAGGTTGTAATGTAACTGTCAGGTTGTCAGGTTGTAATGTAACTGTCAGGTTGTCAGGTTGTAATGTAACTGTCAGGTTGTCAGGTTGTAAAGTAACTGTCAGGTTGTCAGGTTGTAATGTAACTGTCAGGTTGTCAGGTTGTAATGTAACTGTCAGGTTGTAATGTAACTGTCAGGTTATAATATAACTGTCAGGTTGTCAGGTTGTAAAGTAACTGTCAGGTTGTCAGGTTGTAATGTAACTGTCAGGTTGTCAGGTTGTAATGTAACTGTCAGGTTGTCAGGTTGTAATGTAACTGTCAGGTTGTAATGTAACTGTCAGGTTATGATGTAACTGTCAGGTTGTAATGTAACTGTCAGGTTGTAATGTAACTGTCAGGTTGTCAGGTTGTCAGGTTGTAATGTAACTGTCAGGTTATAATGTAACTGTCAGGTTGTCAGGTTGTAATGTAACTGTCAGGTTGTAATGTAACTGTCAGGTTGTAATGTAACTGTCAGGTTATAATGTAAATGTCAGGTTGTCAGGTTGTAATGTAACTGTCAGGTTGTCAGGTTGTAATGTAACTGTCAGGTTGTAATGTAACTGTCAGGTTTTAATGTAACTGTCAGGTTGTAATGTAACTGTCAGGTTGTAATGTAACTGTCAGGTTGTCAGGTTGTCAGGTTGTAATGTAACTGTCAGGTTGTAATGTAACTGTCAGGTTGTCAGGTTGTAATGTAACTGTCAGGTTGTCAGGTTGTAATGTAACTGTCAGGTTGTCAGGTTGTAATGTAACTGTCAGGTTGTCAGGTTGTAAAGTAACTGTCAGGTTGTAATGTAACTGTCAGGTTGTCAGGTTGTAAAGTAACTGTCAGGTTGTAATGTAACTGTCAGGTTGTCAGGTTGTAATGTAACTGTCAGGTTGTAATGTAACTGTCAGGTTGTAATGTAGCTGTCAGGTTATAATGTAACTGTCAGGTTGTAATGTAACTGTCAGGTTGTAATGTAACTGTCAGGTTGTCAGGTTGTCAGGTTGTAATGTAACTGTCAGGTTGTAATGTAACTGTCAGGTTGTCAGGTTGTAATGTAACTGTCAGGTTGTCAGGTTGTAATGTAACTGTCAGGTTGTCAGGTTGTAATGTAACTATCAGGTTGTCAGGTTATAATGTAACTGTCAGGTTGTCAGGTTGTAATGTAACTGTCAGGTTGTAATGTAACTGTCAGGTTGTCAGTTATAATGCAAATTTCAGGTTGTAATGTAACTGTCAGGTTGTAATGTAACTGTCAGGTAACTGTCAGGTTGTCAGGTTGTAATGTAACTGTCAGGTTGTCAGGTTGTAATGTAACTGTCAGGTTGTCAGGTTGTAATGTAACTGTCAGCTTGTAATGTAACTGTCAGGTTTTAATGTAACTGTCAGGTTGTAATGTAACTGTCAGGTTGTAATGTAACTGTCAGGTTGTCAGGTTGTCAGGTTGTAATGTAACTGTCAGGTTGTAATGTAACTGTCAGGTTGTAATGTAACTGTCAGGTTGTCAGGTTGTAATGTAACTGTCAGGTTGTAATGTAACTGTCAGGTTGTCAGGTTGTAATGTAACTGTCAGGTTGTCAGGTTGTAATGTAACTGTCAGGTTGTCAGGTTGTAATGTAACTGTCAGGTTGTAATGTAACTGTCAGGTTGTAATGTAACTGTCAGGTTGTCAGGTTATAATGTAACTGTCAGGTTATAATGTAACTGAGGTTGTCAGGTTGTAATGTAACTGTCAGGTTGTAATGTAACTGTCAGGTTGTAATGTAACTGTCAGGTTGTCAGGTTGTAATGTAACTGTCAGGTTGTAATGTAACTGTCAGGTTGTCAGGTTGTAATGTAACTGTCAGGTTGTCAGGTTGTCAGGTTGTAATGTAACTGTCAGGTTGTAATATAACTGTCAGGTTGTCAGGTTGTAATGTAACTGTCAGGTTGTAATGTAACTGTCAGGTTGTCAGGTTGTAATGTAACTGTCAGGTTGTCAGGTTGTAATGTAACTGTCAGGTTGTAAAGTAACTGTCAGGTTATAATGTAACTGTCAGGTTATAATGTAACTGAGGTTGTCAGGTTGTAATGTAACTGTCAGGTTGTAATGTAACTGTCAGGTTGTAATGTAACTGTCAGGTTGTCAGGTTGTAATGTAACTGTCAGGTTGTAATGTAACTGTCAGGTTGTCAGGTTGTAATGTAACTGTCAGGTTGTCAGGTTGTCAGGTTGTAATGTAACTGTCAGGTTGTAATGTAACTGTCAGGTTGTAATGTAACTGTCAGGTTGTCAGGTTGTAATGTAACTGTCAGGTTGTAATGTAACTGTCAGGTTATAATGTAACTGTCAGGTTATAATGTAACTGAGGTTGTCAGGTTGTAATGTAACTGTCAGGTTGTCAGGTTGTAATGTAACTGTCAGGTTGTAATGTAACTGTCAGGTTGTCAGGTTGTAATGTAACTGTCAGGTTGTCAGGTTGTAATGTAACTGTCAGGTTGTCAGGTTGTAATGTAACTGTCAGGTTGTAATGTAACTGTCAGGTTATAATATAACTGTCAGGTTGTCAGGTTGTAAAGTAACTGTCAGGTTGTCAGGTTGTAATGTAACTGTCAGGTTGTCAGGTTGTAATGTAACTGTCAGGTTGTCAGGTTGTAATGTAACTGTCAGGTTGTAATGTAACTGTCAGGTTATGATGTAACTGTCAGGTTGTAATGTAACTGTCAGGTTGTAATGTAACTGTCAGGTTGTCAGGTTGTCAGGTTGTAATGTAACTGTCAGGTTATAATGTAACTGTCAGGTTGTCAGGTTGTAATGTAACTGTCAGGTTGTAATGTAACTGTCAGGTTGCAATGTAACTGTCAGGTTATAATGTAACTGTCAGGTTGTCAGGTTGTAATGTAACTGTCAGGTTGTCAGGTTGTAATGTAACTGTCAGGTTGTAATGTAACTGTCAGGTTGTAATGTAACTGTCAGGTTGTCAGGTTGTCAGGTTGTAATGTAACTGTCAGGTTGTAATGTAACTGTCAGGTTGTAATGTTACTGTCAGGTTGTCAGGTTGTAATGTAACTGTCAGGTTGTAATGTAACTGTCAGGTTGTCAGATATAATGCAAATTTCAGGTTGTAATGTAACTGTCAGGTTGTAATGTAACTGTCAGGTAACTGTCAGGTTGTCAGGTTGTAATGTAACTGTCAGGTTGTAATGTAACTGTCAGGTTATAATGTAGCTGTCAGGTTATAATGTAACTGTCAGGTTGTAATGTAACTGTCAGGTTGTAATGTAACTGTCAGGTTGTCAGGTTGTCAGGTTGTAATGTAACTGTCAGGTTGTAATGTAACTGTCAGGTTGTCAGGTTGTAATGTAACTGTCAGGTTGTAATGTAGCTGTCAGGTTATAATGTAACTGTCAGGTTGTAATGTAACTGTCAGGTTGTAATGTAACTGTCAGGTTGTCAGGTTGTCAGGTTGTAATGTAACTGTCAGGTTGTAATGTAACTGTCAGGTTGTAATGTAACTGTCAGGTTGTCAGGTTGTAATGTAACTGTCAGGTTGTCAGGTTGTAATGTAACTGTCAGGTTGTCAGGTTGTAATGTAACTATCAGGTTGTCAGGTTATAATGTAACTGTCAGGTTGTCAGGTTGTAATGTAACTGTCAGGTTGTAATGTAACTGTCAGGTTGTCAGTTATAATGCAAATTTCAGGTTGTAATGTAACTGTCAGGTTGTAATGTAACTGTCAGGTAACTGTCAGGTTGTCAGGTTGTAATGTAACTGTCAGGTTGTCAGGTTGTAATGTAACTGTCAGGTTGTCAGGTTGTAATGTAACTGTCAGGTTGTAATGTAACTGTCAGGTTTTAATGTAACTGTCAGGTTGTAATGTAACTGTCAGGTTGTAATGTAACTGTCAGGTTGTCAGGTTGTCAGGTTGTAATGTAACTGTCAGGTTGTAATGTAACTGTCAGGTTGTAATGTAACTGTCAGGTTGTCAGGTTGTAATGTAACTGTCAGGTTGTAATGTAACTGTCAGGTTGTCAGGTTGTAATGTAACTGTCAGGTAGTCAGGTTGTAATGTAACTGTCAGGTTGTCAGGTTGTAATGTAACTGTCAGGTTGTAATGTAACTGTCAGGTTGTAATGTAACTGTCAGGTTGTCAGGTTATAATGTAACTGTCAGGTTATAATGTAACTGAGGTTGTCAGGTTGTAATGTAACTGTCAGGTTGTAATGTAACTGTCAGGTTGTAATGTAACTGTCAGGTTTTCAGGTTGTAATGTAACTGTCAGGTTGTAATGTAACTGTCAGGTTGTCAGGTTGTAATGTAACTGTCAGGTTGTCAGGTTGTCAGGTTGTAATGTAACTGTCAGGTTGTAATGTAACTGTCAGGTTGTCAGGTTGTAATGTAACTGTCAGGTTGTAATGTAACTGTCAGGTTGTCAGGTTGTAATGTAACTGTCAGGTTGTCAGGTTGTAATGTAACTGTCAGGTTGTAATGTAACTGTCAGGTTATAATGTAACTGTCAGGTTATAATGTAACTGAGGTTGTCAGGTTGTAATGTAACTGTCAGGGTGTAATGTAACTGTCAGGTTGTAATGTAACTGTCAGGTTGTCAGGTTGTAATGTAACTGTCAGGTTGTAATGTAACTGTCAGGTTGTCAGGTTGTAATGTAACTGTCAGGTTGTCAGGTTGTCAGGTTGTAATGTAACTGTCAGGTTGTAATGTAACTGTCAGGTTGTAATGTAACTGTCAGGTTGTCAGGTTGTAATGTAACTGTCAGGTTGTAATGTAACTGTCAGGTTATAATGTAACTGTCAGGTTATAATGTAACTGAGGTTGTCAGGTTGTAATGTAACTGTCAGGTTGTCAGGTTGTAATGTAACTGTCAGGTTGTAATGTAACTGTCAGGTTGTCAGGTTGTAATGTAACTGTCAGGTTGTCAGGTTGTAATGTAACAGTCAGGTTGTCAGGTTGTAATGTAACTGTCAGGTTGTCAGGTTGTAAAGTAACTGTCAGGTTGTCAGGTTGTAATGTAACTGTCAGGTTGTCAGGTTGTAATGTAACTGTCAGGTTGTAATGTAACTGTCAGGTTATGATGTAACTGTCAGGTTGTAATGTAACTGTCAGGTTGTAATGTAACTGTCAGGTTGTCAGGTTGTCAGGTTGTAATGTAACTGTCAGGTTATAATGTAACTGTCAGGTTGTCAGGTTGTAATGTAGCTGTCGGGTTGTAATGTAACTGTCAGGTTGTAATGTAACTGTCAGGTTATAATGTAACTGTCAGGTTGTCAGGTTGTAATGTAACTGTCAGGTTGTCAGGTTGTAATGTAACTGTCAGGTTGTCAGGTTGTCAGGTTGTAATGTAACTGTCAGGTTGTAATGTAACTGTCAGGTTGTAATGTTACTGTCAGGTTGTCAGGTTGTAATGTAACTGTCAGGTTGTAATGTAACTGTCAGGTTGTCAGGTTGTAATGTAACTGTCAGGTTGTCAGGTTGTAATGTAACTGTCAGGTTGTCAGGGTTGTAATGGTAACTTTCAGGTTGTCAGGTTGTAAAGTAACTGTCAGGTTGTAATGTAACTGTCAGGTTGTCAGGTTGTAATGTAACTGTCAGGTTGTAATGTAACTGTCAGGTTATAATGTAACTGTCAGGTTGTCAGGTTATAATGTAACTGTCAGGTTGTAATGTAACTGTCAGGTTGTCAGGTTGTAATGTAACTGTCAGGTTGTCAGGTTGTCAGGTTGTAATGTAACTGTCAGGTTGTAATGTAACTGTCAGGTTGTAATGTTACTGTCAGGTTGTCAGGTTGTAATGTAACTGTCAGGTTGTAATGTAACTGTCAGGTTGTCAGGTTGTAATGTAACTGTCAGGTTGTCAGGTTGTAATGTAACTGTCAGGTTGTCAGGTTGTAATGTAACTTTCAGGTTGTCAGGTTGTAAAGTAACTGTCAGGTTGTAATGTAACTGTCAGGTTGTCAGGTTGTAATGTAACTGTCAGGTTGTAATGTAACTGTCAGGTTATAATGTAACTGTCAGGTTGTCAGGTTATAATGTAACTGTCAGGTTGTAATGTAACTGTCAGGTTGTCAGGTTGTAATGTAACTGTCAGGTTGTCAGGTTGTAAAGTAACTGTCAGGTTGTCAGGTTGTAATGTAACTGTCAGGTTGTCAGGTTGTAATGTAACTGTCAGGTTGTAATGTAACTGTCAGGTTATAATATAACTGTCAGGTTGTCAGGTTGTAAAGTAACTGTCAGGTTGTCAGGTTGTAATGTAACTGTCAGGTTGTCAGGTTGTAATGTAACTGTCAGGTTGTCAGGTTGTAATGTAACTGTCAGGTTGTAATGTAACTGTCAGGTTATGATGTAACTGTCAGGTTGTAATGTAACTGTCAGGTTGTAATGTAACTGTCAGGTTGTCAGGTTGTCAGGTTGTAATGTAACTGTCAGGTTATAATGTAACTGTCAGGTTGTCAGGTTGTAATGTAACTGTCAGGTTGTCAGGTTGTAATGTAACTGTCAGGTTGTCAGGTTGTAATGTAACTGTCAGGTTGTAATGTAACTGTCAGGTTATAATTTAACTGTCAGGTTGTCAGGTTGTAATGTAACTGTCAGGTTGTCAGGTTGTAATGTAACTGTCAGGTTGTAATGTAACTGTCAGGTTATAATGTAACTGTCAGGTTGTAATGTAACTGTCAGGTTGTAATGTAACTGTCAGGTTGTCAGGTTGTCAGGTTGTCAGGTTGTAATGTAACTGTCAGGTTATAATGTAACTGTCAGGTTGTCAGGTTGTAATGTAACTGTCAGGTTGTAATGTAACTGTCAGGTTATAATGTAACTGTCAGGTTGTAATGTAACTGTCAGGTTGTCAGGTTATAATGTAACTGTCAGGTTGTAATGTAACTGTCAGGTTGTCAGGTTGTAATGTAACTGTCAGGTTGTAATGTAACTGTCAGGTTATAATGTAACTGTCAGGTTGTCAGGTTATAATGTAACTGTCAGGTTGTAATGTAACTGTCAGGTTGTCAGGTTGTAATGTAACTGTCATGTTGTCAGGTTGTAAAGTAACTGTCAGGTTGTCAGGTTGTAATGTAACTGTCAGGTTGTCAGGTTGTAATGTAACTGTCAGGTTGTAATGTAACTGTCAGGTTATAATATAACTGTCAGGTTGTCAGGTTGTAAAGTAACTGTCAGGTTGTCAGGTTGTAATGTAACTGTCAGGTTGTCGGGTTGTAATGTAACTGTCAGGTTGTCAGGTTGTAATGTAACTGTCAGGTTGTAATGTAACTGTCAGGTTATGATGTAACTGTCAGGTTGTAATGTAACTGTCAGGTTGTAATGTAACTGTCAGGTTGTCAGGTTGTCAGGTTGTAATGTAACTGTCAGGTTATAATGTAACTGTCAGGTTGTCAGGTTGTAATGTAACTGTCAGGTTGTCAGGTTGTAATGTAACTGTCAGGTTGTCAGGTTGTAATGTAACTGTCAGGTTGTAATGTAACTGTCAGGTTATAATATAACTGTCAGGTTGTCAGGTTGTAATGTAACTGTCAGGTTGTCAGGTTGTAATGTAACTGTCAGGTTGTAATGTAACTGTCAGGTTATAATGTAACTGTCAGGTTGTAATGTAACTGTCAGGTTGTAATGTAACTGTCAGGTTGTCAGGTTGTCAGGTTGTAATGTAACTGTCAGGTTATAATGTAACTGTCAGGTTGTCAGGTTGTAATGTAACTGTCAGGTTGTAATGTAACTGTCAGGTTATAATGTAACTGTCAGGTTGTAATGTAACTGTCAGGTTGTCAGGTTATAATGTAACTGTCAGGTTGTAATGTAACTGTCAGGTTGTAATGTAACTGTCAGGTTGTAATGTAACTGTCAGGTTGTCAGGTTGTCAGGTTGTAATGTAACTGTCAGGTTGTAATGTAACTGTCAGGTTATAATGTAACTGTCAGGTTGTCAGGTTATAATGTAACTGTCAGGTTGTAATGTAACTGTCAGGTTGTCAGGTTGTAATGTAACTGTCAGGTTGTCAGGTTGTAAAGTAACTGTCAGGTTGTCAGGTTGTAATGTAACTGTCAGGTTGTCAGGTTGTAATGTAACTGTCAGGTTGTAATGTAACTGTCAGGTTATAATATAACTGTCAGGTTGTCAGGTTGTAAAGTAACTGTCAGGTTGTCAGGTTGTAATGTAACTGTCAGGTTGTCAGGTTGTAATGTAACTGTCAGGTTGTCAGGTTGTAATGTAACTGTCAGGTTGTAATGTAACTGTCAGGTTATGATGTAACTGTCAGGTTGTAATGTAACTGTCAGGTTGTAATGTAACTGTCAGGTTGTCAGGTTGTCAGGTTGTAATGTAACTGTCAGGTTATAATGTAACTGTCAGGTTGTCAGGTTGTAATGTAACTGTCAGGTTGTAATGTAACTGTCAGGTTGTAATGTAACTGTCAGGTTGTAATGTAACTGTCAGGTTGTCAGGTTGTAATGTAACTGTCAGGTTGTAATGTAACTGTCAGGTTTTAATGTAACTGTCAGGTTGTAATGTAACTGTCAGGTTGTATAGTAACTGTCAGGTTGTCAGGTTGTCAGGTTGTAATGTAACTGTCAGGTTGTAATGTAACTTTCAGGTTGTAATGTTACTGTCAGGTTGTCAGGTTGTAATGTAACTGTCAGGTTGTAATGTAACTGTCAGGTTGTCAGGTTGTAATGTAACTGTCAGGTTGTCAGGTTGTAATGTAACTGTCAGGTTGTCAGGTTGTAATGTAACTGTCAGGTTGTCAGGTTGTAAAGTAACTGTCAGGTTGTAATGTAACTGTCAGGTTGTCAGGTTGTAAAGTAACTGTCAGGTTGTAATGTAACTTTCAGGTTGTCAGGTTGTCAGGTTGTAATGTAACTGTCAGGTTGTAATGTAACTGTCAGGTTGTAATGTAACTGTCAGGTTGTCAGGTTGTAATGTAACTGTCAGGTTGTAATGTAACTGTCAGGTTATAATGTAACTGTCAGGTTATAATGTAACTGAGGTTGTCAGGTTGTAATGTAACTGTCAGGTTGTCAGGTTGTAATGTAACTGTCAGGTTGCAATGTAACTGTCAGGTTGTCAGGTTGTAATGTAACTGTCAGGTTGTCAGGTTGTAATGTAACTGTCAGGTTGTCAGGTTGTAATGTAACTGTCAGGTTGTAATGTAACTGTCAGGTTATAATATAACTGTCAGGTTGTCAGGTTGTAAAGTAACTGTCAGGTTGTCAGGTTGTAATGTAACTGTCAGGTTGTCAGGTTGTAATGTAACTGTCAGGTTGTAATGTAACTGTCAGGTTATGATGTAACTGTCAGGTTGTAATGTAACTGTCAGGTTGTAATGTAACTGTCAGGTTGTCAGGTTGTCAGGTTGTAATGTAACTGTCAGGTTATAATGTAACTGTCAGGTTGTCAGGTTGTAATGTAACTGTCAGGTTGTAATGTAACTGTCAGGTTGTAATGTAACTGTCAGGTTATAATGTAACTGTCAGGTTGTCAGGTTGTAATGTAACTGTCAGGTTGTCAGGTTGTAATGTAACTGTCAGGTTGTAATGTAACTGTCAGGTTTTAATGTAACTGTCAGGTTGTAATGTAACTGTCAGGTTGTATAGTAACTGTCAGGTTGTCAGGTTGTCAGGTTGTAATGTAACTGTCAGGTTGTAATGTAACTTTCAGGTTGTAATGTTACTGTCAGGTTGTCAGGTTGTAATGTAACTGTCAGGTTGTAATGTAACTGTCAGGTTGTCAGGTTGTAATGTAACTGTCAGGTTGTCAGGTTGTAATGTAACTGTCAGGTTGTCAGGTTGTAATGTAACTGTCAGGTTGTCAGGTTGTAAAGTAACTGTCAGGTTGTAATGTAACTGTCAGGTTGTCAGGTTGTAAAGTAACTGTCAGGTTGTAATGTAACTTTCAGGTTGTCAGGTTGTCAGGTTGTAATGTAACTGTCAGGTTGTAATGTAACTGTCAGGTTGTAATGTAACTGTCAGGTTGTCAGGTTGTAATGTAACTGTCAGGTTGTAATGTAACTGTCAGGTTTTAATGTAACTGTCAGGTTGTAATGTAACTGTCAGGTTGTATAGTAACTGTCAGGTTGTCAGGTTGTCAGGTTGTAATGTAACTGTCAGGTTGTAATGTAACTTTCAGGTTGTAATGTTACTGTCAGGTTGTCAGGTTGTAATGTAACTGTCAGGTTGTAATGTAACTGTCAGGTTGTCAGGTTGTAATGTAACTGTCAGGTTGTCAGGTTGTAATGTAACTGTCAGGTTGTCAGGTTGTAATGTAACTGTCAGGTTGTCAGGTTGTAAAGTAACTGTCAGGTTGTAATGTAACTGTCAGGTTGTCAGGTTGTAAAGTAACTGTCAGGTTGTAATGTAACTTTCAGGTTGTCAGGTTGTCAGGTTGTAATGTAACTGTCAGGTTGTAATGTAACTGTCAGGTTGTAATGTAACTGTCAGGTTGTCAGGTTGTAATGTAACTGTCAGGTTGTAATGTAACTGTCAGGTTATAATGTAACTGTCAGGTTATAATGTAACTGAGGTTGTCAGGTTGTAATGTAACTGTCAGGTTGTCAGGTTGTAATGTAACTGTCAGGTTGTAATGTAACTGTCAGGTTGTCAGGTTGTAATGTAACTGTCAGGTTGTCAGGTTGTAATGTAACTGTCAGGTTGTCAGGTTGTAATGTAACTGTCAGGTTGTCAGGTTGTAAAGTAACTGTCAGGTTGTCAGGTTGTAATGTAACTGTCAGGTTGTCAGGTTGTAATGTAACTGTCAGGTTGTAATGTAACTGTCAGGTTATAATATAACTGTCAGGTTGTCAGGTTGTAAAGTAACTGTCAGGTTGTCAGGTTGTAATGTAACTGTCAGGTTGTCAGGTTGTAATGTAACTGTCAGGTTGTCAGGTTGTAATGTAACTGTCAGGTTGTAATGTAACTGTCAGGTTATGATGTAACTGTCAGGTTGTAATGTAACTGTCAGGTTGTAATGTAACTGTCAGGTTGTCAGGTTGTCAGGTTGTAATGTAACTGTCAGGTTATAATGTAACTGTCAGGTTGTCAGGTTGTAATGTAACTGTCAGGTTGTAATGTAACTGTCAGGTTGTAATGTAACTGTCAGGTTATAATGTAACTGTCAGGTTGTCAGGTTGTAATGTAACTGTCAGGTTGTCAGGTTGTAATGTAACTGTCAGGTTGTAATGTAACTGTCAGGTTTTAATGTAACTGTCAGGTTGTAATGTAACTGTCAGGTTGTATAGTAACTGTCAGGTTGTCAGGTTGTCAGGTTGTAATGTAACTGTCAGGTTGTAATGTAACTTTCAGGTTGTAATGTTACTGTCAGGTTGTCAGGTTGTAATGTAACTGTCAGGTTGTAATGTAACTGTCAGGTTGTCAGGTTGTAATGTAACTGTCAGGTTGTCAGGTTGTAATGTAACTGTCAGGTTGTCAGGTTGTAATGTAACTGTCAGGTTGTCAGGTTGTAAAGTAACTGTCAGGTTGTAATGTAACTGTCAGGTTGTCAGGTTGTAAAGTAACTGTCAGGTTGTCAGGTTGTAATGTAACTGTCAGGTTGTCAGGTTGTAATGTAACTGTCAGGTTGTCAGGTTGTAAAGTAACTGTCAGGTTGTAATGTAACTGTCAGGTTGTCAGGTTGTAAAGTAACTGTCAGGTTGTAATGTAACTTTCAGGTTGTCAGGTTGTCAGGTTGTAATGTAACTGTCAGGTTGTAATGTAACTGTCAGGTTGTAATGTAACTGTCAGGTTGTCAGGTTGTAATGTAACTGTCAGGTTGTAATGTAACTGTCAGGTTTTAATGTAACTGTCAGGTTGTAATGTAACTGTCAGGTTGTATAGTAACTGTCAGGTTGTCAGGTTGTCAGGTTGTAATGTAACTGTCAGGTTGTAATGTAACTTTCAGGTTGTAATGTTACTGTCAGGTTGTCAGGTTGTAATGTAACTGTCAGGTTGTAATGTAACTGTCAGGTTGTCAGGTTGTAATGTAACTGTCAGGTTGTCAGGTTGTAATGTAACTGTCAGGTTGTCAGGTTGTAATGTAACTGTCAGGTTGTCAGGTTGTAAAGTAACTGTCAGGTTGTAATGTAACTGTCAGGTTGTCAGGTTGTAAAGTAACTGTCAGGTTGTAATGTAACTTTCAGGTTGTCAGGTTGTCAGGTTGTAATGTAACTGTCAGGTTGTAATGTAACTGTCAGGTTGTAATGTAACTGTCAGGTTGTCAGGTTGTAATGTAACTGTCAGGTTGTAATGTAACTGTCAGGTTATAATGTAACTGTCAGGTTATAATGTAACTGAGGTTGTCAGGTTGTAATGTAACTGTCAGGTTGTCAGGTTGTAATGTAACTGTCAGGTTGTAATGTAACTGTCAGGTTGTCAGGTTGTAATGTAACTGTCAGGTTGTCAGGTTGTAATGTAACTGTCAGGTTGTCAGGTTGTAATGTAACTGTCAGGTTGTCAGGTTGTAAAGTAACTGTCAGGTTGTCAGGTTGTAATGTAACTGTCAGGTTGTCAGGTTGTAATGTAACTGTCAGGTTGTAATGTAACTGTCAGGTTATAATATAACTGTCAGGTTGTCAGGTTGTAAAGTAACTGTCAGGTTGTCAGGTTGTAATGTAACTGTCAGGTTGTCAGGTTGTAATGTAACTGTCAGGTTGTCAGGTTGTAATGTAACTGTCAGGTTGTAATGTAACTGTCAGGTTATGATGTAACTGTCAGGTTGTAATGTAACTGTCAGGTTGTAATGTAACTGTCAGGTTGTCAGGTTGTCAGGTTGTAATGTAACTGTCAGGTTATAATGTAACTGTCAGGTTGTCAGGTTGTAATGTAACTGTCAGGTTGTAATGTAACTGTCAGGTTGTAATGTAACTGTCAGGTTATAATGTAACTGTCAGGTTGTCAGGTTGTAATGTAACTGTCAGGTTGTCAGGTTGTAATGTAACTGTCAGGTTGTAATGTAACTGTCAGGTTTTAATGTAACTGTCAGGTTGTAATGTAACTGTCAGGTTGTATAGTAACTGTCAGGTTGTCAGGTTGTCAGGTTGTAATGTAACTGTCAGGTTGTAATGTAACTTTCAGGTTGTAATGTTACTGTCAGGTTGTCAGGTTGTAATGTAACTGTCAGGTTGTAATGTAACTGTCAGGTTGTCAGGTTGTAATGTAACTGTCAGGTTGTCAGGTTGTAATGTAACTGTCAGGTTGTCAGGTTGTAATGTAACTGTCAGGTTGTCAGGTTGTAAAGTAACTGTCAGGTTGTAATGTAACTGTCAGGTTGTCAGGTTGTAAAGTAACTGTCAGGTTGTAATGTAACTTTCAGGTTGTCAGGTTGTCAGGTTGTAATGTAACTGTCAGGTTGTAATGTAACTGTCAGGTTGTAATGTAACTGTCAGGTTGTCAGGTTGTAATGTAACTGTCAGGTTGTAATGTAACTGTCAGGTTATAATGTAACTGTCAGGTTATAATGTAACTGAGGTTGTCAGGTTGTAATGTAACTGTCAGGTTGTCAGGTTGTAATGTAACTGTCAGGTTGTAATGTAACTGTCAGGTTGTCAGGTTGTAATGTAACTGTCAGGTTGTCAGGTTGTAATGTAACTGTCAGGTTGTCAGGTTGTAATGTAACTGTCAGGTTGTCAGGTTGTAAAGTAACTGTCAGGTTGTCAGGTTGTAATGTAACTGTCAGGTTGTCAGGTTGTAATGTAACTGTCAGGTTGTAATGTAACTGTCAGGTTATAATATAACTGTCAGGTTGTCAGGTTGTAAAGTAACTGTCAGGTTGTCAGGTTGTAATGTAACTGTCATGTTGTCAGGTTGTAATGTAACTGTCAGGTTGTCAGGTTGTAATGTAACTGTCAGGTTGTAATGTAACTGTTAGGTTATGATGTAACTGTCAGGTTGTAATGTAACTGTCAGGTTGTAATGTAACTGTCAGGTTGTCAGGTTGTCAGGTTGTAATGTGACTGTCAGGTTGTCAGGTTGTCAGGTTGTAATGTAACTGTCAGGTTGTAATGTAACTGTCAGGTTGTAATGTAACTGTCAGGTTGTCAGGTTGTAATGTAACTGTCAGGTTGTAATGTAACTGTCAGGTTATAATGTAACTGTCAGGTTATAATGTAACTGAGGTTGTCAGGTTGTAATGTAACTGTCAGGTTGTAATGTAACTGTCAGGTTGTAATGTAACTGTCAGGTTGTCAGGTTGTAATGTAACTGTCAGGTTGTAATGTAACTGTCAGGTTGTCAGGTTGTAATGTAACTGTCAGGTTGTCAGGTTGTCAGGTTGTAATGTAACTGTCAGGTTGTAATGTAACTGTCAGGTTGTAATGTAACTGTCAGGTTGTCAGGTTGTAATGTAACTGTCAGGTTGTAATGTAACTGTCAGGTTATAATGTAACTGTCAGGTTATAATGTAACTGAGGTTGTCAGGTTGTAATGTAACTGTCAGGTTGTCAGGTTGTAATGTAACTGTCAGGTTGTAATGTAACTGTCAGGTTGTCAGGTTGTAATGTAACTGTCAGGTTGTCAGGTTGTAATGTAACTGTCAGGTTGTCAGGTTGTAATGTAACTGTCAGGTTGTCAGGTTGTAAAGTAACTGTCAGGTTGTCAGGTTGTAATGTAACTGTCAGGTTGTCAGGTTGTAATGTAACTGTCAGGTTGTAATGTAACTGTCAGGTTATAATATAACTGTCAGGTTGTCAGGTTGTAATGTAACTGTCAGGTTGTCAGGTTGTAATGTAACTGTCAGGTTGTAATGTAACTTTCAGGTTATGATGTAACTGTCAGGTTGTAATGTAACTGTCAGGTTGTAATGTAACTGTCATGTTGTCAGGTTGTCAGGTTGTAATGTAACTGTCAGGTTATAATGTAACTGTCAGGTTGTCAGGTTGTAATGTAACTGTCAGGTTGTAATGTAACTGTCAGGTTGTAATGTAACTGTCAGGTTATAATGTAACTGTCAGGTTGTCAGGTTGTAATGTAACTGTCAGGTTGTCAGGTTGTAATGTAACTGTCAGGTTGTAATGTAACTGTCAGGTTTTAATGTAACTGTCAGGTTTTAATGTAACTGTCAGGTTGTAATGTAACTGTCAGGTTGTAATGTAACTGTCAGGTTGTCAGGTTGTCAGGTTGTAATGTAACTGTCAGGTTGTAATGTAACTGTCAGGTTGTAATGTAACTGTCAGGTTGTAATGTTACTGTCAGGTTGTCAGGTTGTAATGTAACTGTCAGGTTGTAATGTAACTGTCAGGTTGTCAGGTTGTAATGTAACTGTCAGGTTGTCAGGTTGTAATGTAACTGTCAGGTTGTCAGGTTGTAAAGTAACTGTCAGGTTGTAATGTAACTGTCAGGTTGTCAGGTTGTAAAGTAACTGTCAGGTTGTAATGTAACTGTCAGGTTGTCAGGTTGTAATGTAACTGTCAGGTTGTAATGTAACTGTCAGGTTGTAATGTAGCTGTCAGGTTATAATGTAACTGTCAGGTTGTAATGTAACTGTCAGGTTGTCAGGTTGTCAGGTTGTAATGTAACTGTCAGGTTGTAATGTAACTGTCAGGTTGTAATGTAACTGTCAGGTTGTCAGGTTGTAATGTAACTGTCAGGTTGTAATGTAACTGTCAGGTTGTCAGGTTGTAATGTAACTGTCAGGTTGTCAGGTTGTAATGTAACTGTCAGGTTGTCAGGTTATAATGTAACTGTCAGGTTGTCAGGTTGTAATGTAACTGTCAGGTTGTAATGTAACTGTCAGGTTGTCAGTTATAATGCAAATTTCAGGTTGTAATGTAACTGTCAGGTTGTAATGTAACAGTCAGGTAACTGTCAGGTTGTCAGGTTGTAATGTAACTGTCAGGTTGTCAGGTTGTAATGTAACTGTCAGATTGTAATGTAACTGTCAGGTTATAATGTAGCTGTCAGGTTATAATGTAACTGTCAGGTTGTAATGTAACTGTCAGGTTGTAATGTAACTGTCAGGTTGTCAGGTTGTAATGTAACTGTCAGGTTGTAATGTAACTGTCAGGTTGTAATGTAACTGTCAGGTTGTCAGGTTGTAATGTAACTGTCAGGTTGTAATGTAGCTGTCAGGTTATAATGTAACTGTCAGGTTGTAATGTAACTGTCAGGTTGTAATGTAACTGTCAGGTTGTCAGGTTGTCAGGTTGTAATGTAACTGTCAGGTTGTAATGTAACTGTCAGGTTATAATGTATCTGTCAGGTTGTCAGGTTGTAATGTAACTGTCAGGTTGTAATGTAACTGTCAGGTCGTCAGGTTGTAATGTAACTGTCAGGTTGTCAGGTTGTAATGTAACTGTCAGGTTGTAATGTAACTGTCAGGTTGTCAGTTATAATGCAAATTTCAGGTTGTAATGTAACTGTCAGGTTGTAATGTAACTGTCAGGTTATAATATAACTGTCAGGTTGTCAGGTTGTAATGTAACTGTCAGGTTGTCAGGTTGTAATGTAACTGTCAGGTTGTAATGTAACTGTCAGGTTATAATGTAACTGTCAGGTTGTAATGTAACTGTCAGGTTGTAATGTAACTGTCAGGTTGTCAGGTTGTCAGGTTGTAATGTAACTGTCAGGTTATAATGTAACTGTCAGGTTGTCAGGTTGTAATGTAACTGTCAGGTTGTAATGTAACTGTCAGGTTATAATGTAACTGTCAGGTTGTAATGTAACTGTCAGGTTGTCAGGTTATAATGTAACTGTCAGGTTGTAATGTAACTGTCAGGTTGTCAGGTTGTCAGGTTGTAATGTAACTGTCAGGTTGTAATGTAACTGTCAGGTTATAATGTAACTGTCAGGTTGTCAGGTTATAATGTAACTGTCAGGTTGTAATGTAACTGTCAGGTTGTCAGGTTGTAATGTAACTGTCAGGTTGTCAGGTTGTAAAGTAACTGTCAGGTTGTCAGGTTGTAATGTAACTGTCAGGTTGTCAGGTTGTAATGTAACTGTCAGGTTGTAATGTAACTGTCAGGTTATAATATAACTGTCAGGTTGTCAGGTTGTAAAGTAACTGTCAGGTTGTCAGGTTGTAATGTAACTGTCAGGTTGTCAGGTTGTAATGTAACTGTCAGGTTGTCAGGTTGTAATGTAACTGTCAGGTTGTAATGTAACTGTCAGGTTATGATGTAACTGTCAGGTTGTAATGTAACTGTCAGGTTGTAATGTAACTGTCAGGATGTCAGGTTGTCAGGTTGTAATGTAACTGTCAGGTTATAATGTAACTGTCAGGTTGTCAGGTTGTAATGTAACTGTCAGGTTGTAATGTAACTGTCAGGTTGTAATGTAACTGTCAGGTTATAATGTAACTGTCAGGTTGTCAGGTTGTAATGTAACTGTCAGGTTGTCAGGTTGTAATGTAACTGTCAGGTTGTAATGTAACTGTCAGGTTTTAATGTAACTGTCAGGTTGTAATGTAACTGTCAGGTTGTATAGTAACTGTCAGGTTGTCAGGTTGTCAGGTTGTAATGTAACTGTCAGGTTGTAATGTAACTTTCAGGTTGTAATGTTACTGTCAGGTTGTCAGGTTGTAATGTAACTGTCAGGTTGTAATGTAACTGTCAGGTTGTCAGGTTGTAATGTAACTGTCAGGTTGTCAGGTTGTAATGTAACTGTCAGGTTGTCAGGTTGTAATGTAACTGTCAGGTTGTAATGTAACTGTCAGGTTGTCAGGTTGTAATGTAACTGTCAGGTTGTCAGGTTGTAATGTAACTGTCAGGTTGTCAGGTTGTAAAGTAACTGTCAGGTTGTAATGTAACTGTCAGGTTGTCAGGTTGTAAAGTAACTGTCAGGTTGTAATGTAACTGTCAGGTTGTCAGGTTGTAATGTAACTGTCAGGTTGTAATGTAACTGTCAGGTTGTAATGTAGCTGTCAGGTTATAATGTAACTGTCAGGTTGTAATGTAACTGTCAGGTTGTCAGGTTGTCAGGTTGTAATGTAACTGTCAGGTTGTAATGTAACTGTCAGGTTGTAATGTAACTGTCAGGTTGTCAGGTTGTAATGTAACTGTCAGGTTGTAATGTAACTGTCAGGTTGTCAGGTTGTAATGTAACTGTCAGGTTGTCAGGTTGTAATGTAACTGTCAGGTTGTCAGGTTATAATGTAACTGTCAGGTTGTCAGGTTGTAATGTAACTGTCAGGTTGTAATGTAACTGTCAGGTTGTCAGTTATAATGCAAATTTCAGGTTGTAATGTAACTGTCAGGTTGTAATGTAACAGTCAGGTAACTGTCAGGTTGTCAGGTTGTAATGTAACTGTCAGGTTGTCAGGTTGTAATGTAACTGTCAGATTGTAATGTAACTGTCAGGTTATAATGTAGCTGTCAGGTTATAATGTAACTGTCAGGTTGTAATGTAACTGTCAGGTTGTAATGTAACTGTCAGGTTGTCAGGTTGTAATGTAACTGTCAGGTTGTAATGTAACTGTCAGGTTGTAATGTAACTGTCAGGTTGTCAGGTTGTAATGTAACTGTCAGGTTGTAATGTAGCTGTCAGGTTATAATGTAACTGTCAGGTTGTAATGTAACTGTCAGGTTGTAATGTAACTGTCAGGTTGTCAGGTTGTCAGGTTGTAATGTAACTGTCAGGTTGTAATGTAACTGTCAGGTTATAATGTATCTGTCAGGTTGTCAGGTTGTAATGTAACTGTCAGGTTGTAATGTAACTGTCAGGTCGTCAGGTTGTAATGTAACTGTCAGGTTGTCAGGTTGTAATGTAACTGTCAGGTTGTAATGTAACTGTCAGGTTGTCAGTTATAATGCAAATTTCAGGTTGTAATGTAACTGTCAGGTTGTAATGTAACTGTCAGGTTATAATATAACTGTCAGGTTGTCAGGTTGTAATGTAACTGTCAGGTTGTCAGGTTGTAATGTAACTGTCAGGTTGTAATGTAACTGTCAGGTTATAATGTAACTGTCAGGTTGTAATGTAACTGTCAGGTTGTAATGTAACTGTCAGGTTGTCAGGTTGTCAGGTTGTAATGTAACTGTCAGGTTATAATGTAACTGTCAGGTTGTCAGGTTGTAATGTAACTGTCAGGTTGTAATGTAACTGTCAGGTTATAATGTAACTGTCAGGTTGTAATGTAACTGTCAGGTTGTCAGGTTATAATGTAACTGTCAGGTTGTAATGTAACTGTCAGGTTGTAATGTAACTGTCAGGTTGTAATGTAACTGTCAGGTTGTCAGGTTGTCAGGTTGTAATGTAACTGTCAGGTTGTAATGTAACTGTCAGGTTATAATGTAACTGTCAGGTTGTCAGGTTATAATGTAACTGTCAGGTTGTAATGTAACTGTCAGGTTGTCAGGTTGTAATGTAACTGTCAGGTTGTCAGGTTGTAAAGTAACTGTCAGGTTGTCAGGTTGTAATGTAACTGTCAGGTTGTCAGGTTGTAATGTAACTGTCAGGTTGTAATGTAACTGTCAGGTTATAATATAACTGTCAGGTTGTCAGGTTGTAAAGTAACTGTCAGGTTGTCAGGTTGTAATGTAACTGTCAGGTTGTCAGGTTGTAATGTAACTGTCAGGTTGTCAGGTTGTAATGTAACTGTCAGGTTGTAATGTAACTGTCAGGTTATGATGTAACTGTCAGGTTGTAATGTAACTGTCAGGTTGTAATGTAACTGTCAGGTTGTCAGGTTGTCAGGTTGTAATGTAACTGTCAGGTTATAATGTAACTGTCAGGTTGTCAGGTTGTAATGTAACTGTCAGGTTGTAATGTAACTGTCAGGTTGTAATGTAACTGTCAGGTTATAATGTAACTGTCAGGTTGTCAGGTTGTAATGTAACTGTCAGGTTGTCAGGTTGTAATGTAACTGTCAGGTTGTAATGTAACTGTCAGGTTTTAATGTAACTGTCAGGTTGTAATGTAACTGTCAGGTTGTATAGTAACTGTCAGGTTGTCAGGTTGTCAGGTTGTAATGTAACTGTCAGGTTGTAATGTAACTTTCAGGTTGTAATGTTACTGTCAGGTTGTCAGGTTGTAATGTAACTGTCAGGTTGTAATGTAACTGTCAGGTTGTCAGGTTGTAATGTAACTGTCAGGTTGTCAGGTTGTAATGTAACTGTCAGGTTGTCAGGTTGTAATGTAACTGTCAGGTTGTCAGGTTGTAAAGTAACTGTCAGGTTGTAATGTAACTGTCAGGTT
Organism: Salmo salar; assembly: GCF_965601325.2. Classification (NCBI taxonomy): domain Eukaryota; kingdom Metazoa; phylum Chordata; class Actinopteri; order Salmoniformes; family Salmonidae; genus Salmo; species Salmo salar. The sequence goes on from NC_138308.1 coordinate 52,353,371, forward strand.
GTCAGGTTGTAAAGTAACTGTCAGGTTGTAATGTAACTTTCAGGTTGTCAGGTTGTCAGGTTGTAATGTAACTGTCAGGTTGTAATGTAACTGTCAGGTTGTAATGTAACTGTCAGGTTGTCAGGTTGTAATGTAACTGTCAGGTTGTAATGTAACTGTCAGGTTATAATGTAACTGTCAGGTTATAATGTAACTGAGGTTGTCAGGTTGTAATGTAACTGTCAGGTTGTCAGGTTGTAATGTAACTGTCAGGTTGTAATGTAACTGTCAGGTTGTCAGGTTGTAATGTAACTGTCAGGTTGTCAGGTTGTAATGTAACTGTCAGGTTGTCAGGTTGTAATGTAACTGTCAGGTTGTCAGGTTTTAAAGTAACTGTAAGGTTGTCAGGTTGTAATGTAACTGTCAGGTTGTCAGGTTGTAATGTAACTGTCAGGTTGTAATGTAACTGTCAGGTTATAATATAACTGTCAGGTTGTCAGGTTGTAAAGTAACTGTCAGGTTGTCAGGTTGTAATGTAACTGTCAGGTTGTCAGGTTGTAATGTAACTGTCAGGTTGTCAGGTTGTAATGTAACTGTCAGGTTGTAATGTAACTGTCAGGTTATGATGTAACTGTCAGGTTGTAATGTAACTGTCAGGTTGTAATGTAACTGTCAGGTTGTCAGGTTGTCAGGTTGTAATGTAACTGTCAGGTTATAATGTAACTGTCAGGTTGTCAGGTTGTAATGTAACTGTCAGGTTGTAATGTAACTGTCAGGTTGTAATGTAACTGTCAGGTTATAATGTAACTGTCAGGTTGTCAGGTTGTAATGTAACTGTCAGGTTGTCAGGTTGTAATGTAACTGTCAGGTTGTAATGTAACTGTCAGGTTTTAATGTAACTGTCAGGTTGTAATGTAACTGTCAGGTTGTATAGTAACTGTCAGGTTGTCAGGTTGTCAGGTTGTAATGTAACTGTCAGGTTGTAATGTAACTTTCAGGTTGTAATGTTACTGTCAGGTTGTCAGGTTGTAATGTAACTGTCAGGTTGTAATGTAACTGTCAGGTTGTCAGGTTGTAATGTAACTGTCAGGTTGTCAGGTTGTAATGTAACTGTCAGGTTGTCAGGTTGTAATGTAACTGTCAGGTTGTCAGGTTGTAAAGTAACTGTCAGGTTGTAATGTAACTGTCAGGTTGTCAGGTTGTAAAGTAACTGTCATGTTGTAATGTAACTTTCAGGTTGTCAGGTTGTCAGGTTGTAATGTAACTGTCAGGTTGTAATGTAACTGTCAGGTTGTAATGTAACTGTCAGGTTGTCAGGTTGTAATGTAACTGTCAGGTTGTAATGTAACTGTCAGGTTATAATGTAACTGTCAGGTTATAATGTAACTGAGGTTGTCAGGTTGTAATGTAACTGTCAGGTTGTCAGGTTGTAATGTAACTGTCAGGTTGTAATGTAACTGTCAGGTTGTCAGGTTGTAATGTAACTGTCAGGTTGTCAGGTTGTAATGTAACTGTCAGGTTGTCAGGTTGTAATGTAACTGTCAGGTTGTCAGGTTGTAAAGTAACTGTCAGGTTGTCAGGTTGTAATGTAACTGTCAGGTTGTCAGGTTGTAATGTAACTGTCAGGTTGTAATGTAACTGTCAGGTTATAATATAACTGTCAGGTTGTCAGGTTGTAAAGTAACTGTCAGGTTGTCAGGTTGTAATGTAACTGTCATGTTGTCAGGTTGTAATGTAACTGTCAGGTTGTCAGGTTGTAATGTAACTGTCAGGTTGTAATGTAACTGTCAGGTTATGATGTAACTGTCAGGTTGTAATGTAACTGTCAGGTTGTAATGTAACTGTCAGGTTGTCAGGTTGTCAGGTTGTAATGTGACTGTCAGGTTGTCAGGTTGTCAGGTTGTAATGTAACTGTCAGGTTGTAATGTAACTGTCAGGTTGTAATGTAACTGTCAGGTTGTCAGGTTGTAATGTAACTGTCAGGTTGTCAGGTTGTAATGTAACTGTCAGGTTGTAATGTAACTGTCAGGTTATAATGTAACTGTCAGGTTATAATGTAACTGAGGTTGTCAGGTTGTAATGTAACTGTCAGGTTGTAATGTAACTGTCAGGTTGTAATGTAACTGTCAGGTTGTCAGGTTGTAATGTAACTGTCAGGTTGTAATGTAACTGTCAGGTTGTCAGGTTGTAATGTAACTGTCAGGTTGTCAGGTTGTCAGGTTGTAATGTAACTGTCAGGTTGTAATGTAACTGTCAGGTTGTAATGTAACTGTCAGGTTGTCAGGTTGTAATGTAACTGTCAGGTTGTAATGTAACTGTCAGGTTATAATGTAACTGTCAGGTTATAATGTAACTGAGGTTGTCAGGTTGTAATGTAACTGTCAGGTTGTCAGGTTGTAATGTAACTGTCAGGTTGTAATGTAACTGTCAGGTTGTCAGGTTGTAATGTAACTGTCAGGTTGTCAGGTTGTAATGTAACTGTCAGGTTGTCAGGTTGTAATGTAACTGTCAGGTTGTCAGGTTGTAAAGTAACTGTCAGGTTGTCAGGTTGTAATGTAACTGTCAGGTTGTCAGGTTGTAATGTAACTGTCAGGTTGTAATGTAACTGTCAGGTTATAATATAACTGTCAGGTTGTCAGGTTGTAAAGTAACTGTCAGGTTGTCAGGTTGTAATGTAACTGTCAGGTTGTCAGGTTGTAATGTAACTGTCAGGTTGTCAGGTTGTAATGTAACTGTCAGGTTGTAATGTAACTTTCAGGTTATGATGTAACTGTCAGGTTGTAATGTAACTGTCAGGTTGTAATGTAACTGTCATGTTGTCAGGTTGTCAGGTTGTAATGTAACTGTCAGGTTATAATGTAACTGTCAGGTTGTCAGGTTGTAATGTAACTGTCAGGTTGTAATGTAACTGTCAGGTTGTAATGTAACTGTCAGGTTATAATGTAACTGTCAGGTTGTCAGGTTGTAATGTAACTGTCAGGTTGTCAGGTTGTAATGTAACTGTCAGGTTGTAATGTAACTGTCAGGTTTTAATGTAACTGTCAGGTTGTAATGTAACTGTCAGGTTGTAATGTAACTGTCAGGTTGTCAGGTTGTCAGGTTGTAATGTAACTGTCAGGTTGTAATGTAACTGTCAGGTTGTAATGTAACTGTCAGGTTGTAATGTTACTATCAGGTTGTCAGGTTGTAATGTAACTGTCAGGTTGTAATGTAACTGTCAGGTTGTCAGGTTGTAATGTAACTGTCAGGTTGTCAGGTTGTAATGTAACTGTCAGGTTGTCAGGTTGTAAAGTAACTGTCAGGTTGTAATGTAACTGTCAGGTTGTCAGGTTGTAAAGTAACTGTCAGGTTGTAATGTAACTGTCAGGTTGTCAGGTTGTAATGTAACTGTCAGGTTGTCAGGTTGTAATGTAACTGTCAGGTTGTAATGTAACTGTCAGGTTATAATATAACTGTCAGGTTGTCAGGTTGTAAAGTAACTGTCAGGTTGTCAGGTTGTAATGTAACTGTCATGTTGTCAGGTTGTAATGTAACTGTCAGGTTGTCAGGTTGTAATGTAACTGTCAGGTTGTAATGTAACTGTCAGGTTATGATGTAACTGTCAGGTTGTAATGTAACTGTCAGGTTGTAATGTAACTGTCAGGTTGTCAGGTTGTCAGGTTGTAATGTGACTGTCAGGTTGTCAGGTTGTCAGGTTGTAATGTAACTGTCAGGTTGTAATGTAACTGTCAGGTTGTAATGTAACTGTCAGGTTGTCAGGTTGTAATGTAACTGTCAGGTTGTCAGGTTGTAATGTAACTGTCAGGTTGTAATGTAACTGTCAGGTTATAATGTAACTGTCAGGTTATAATGTAACTGAGGTTGTCAGGTTGTAATGTAACTGTCAGGTTGTAATGTAACTGTCAGGTTGTAATGTAACTGTCAGGTTGTCAGGTTGTAATGTAACTGTCAGGTTGTAATGTAACTGTCAGGTTGTCAGGTTGTAATGTAACTGTCAGGTTGTCAGGTTGTCAGGTTGTAATGTAACTGTCAGGTTGTAATGTAACTGTCAGGTTGTAATGTAACTGTCAGGTTGTCAGGTTGTAATGTAACTGTCAGGTTGTAATGTAACTGTCAGGTTATAATGTAACTGTCAGGTTATAATGTAACTGAGGTTGTCAGGTTGTAATGTAACTGTCAGGTTGTCAGGTTGTAATGTAACTGTCAGGTTGTAATGTAACTGTCAGGTTGTCAGGTTGTAATGTAACTGTCAGGTTGTCAGGTTGTAATGTAACTGTCAGGTTGTCAGGTTGTAATGTAACTGTCAGGTTGTCAGGTTGTAAAGTAACTGTCAGGTTGTCAGGTTGTAATGTAACTGTCAGGTTGTCAGGTTGTAATGTAACTGTCAGGTTGTAATGTAACTGTCAGGTTATAATATAACTGTCAGGTTGTCAGGTTGTAAAGTAACTGTCAGGTTGTCAGGTTGTAATGTAACTGTCAGGTTGTCAGGTTGTAATGTAACTGTCAGGTTGTCAGGTTGTAATGTAACTGTCAGGTTGTAATGTAACTTTCAGGTTATGATGTAACTGTCAGGTTGTAATGTAACTGTCAGGTTGTAATGTAACTGTCATGTTGTCAGGTTGTCAGGTTGTAATGTAACTGTCAGGTTATAATGTAACTGTCAGGTTGTCAGGTTGTAATGTAACTGTCAGGTTGTAATGTAACTGTCAGGTTGTAATGTAACTGTCAGGTTATAATGTAACTGTCAGGTTGTCAGGTTGTAATGTAACTGTCAGGTTGTCAGGTTGTAATGTAACTGTCAGGTTGTAATGTAACTGTCAGGTTTTAATGTAACTGTCAGGTTGTAATGTAACTGTCAGGTTGTAATGTAACTGTCAGGTTGTCAGGTTGTCAGGTTGTAATGTAACTGTCAGGTTGTAATGTAACTGTCAGGTTGTAATGTAACTGTCAGGTTGTAATGTTACTGTCAGGTTGTCAGGTTGTAATGTAACTGTCAGGTTGTAATGTAACTGTCAGGTTGTCAGGTTGTAATGTAACTGTCAGGTTGTCAGGTTGTAATGTAACTGTCAGGTTGTCAGGTTGTAAAGTAACTGTCAGGTTGTAATGTAACTGTCAGGTTGTCAGGTTGTAAAGTAACTGTCAGGTTGTAATGTAACTGTCAGGTTGTCAGGTTGTAATGTAACTGTCAGGTTGTAATGTAACTGTCAGGTTGTAATGTAGCTGTCAGGTTATAATGTAACTGTCAGGTTGTAATGTAACTGTCAGGTTGTAATGTAACTGTCAGGTTGTCAGGCTGTCAGGTTGTAATGTAACTGTCAGGTTGTAATGTAACTGTCAGGTTGTAATGTAACTGTCAGGTTGTCAGGTTGTAATGTAACTGTCAGGTTGTAATGTAACTGTCAGGTTGTCAGGTTGTAATGTAACTGTCAGGTTGTCAGGTTGTAATGTAACTGTCAGGTTGTCAGGTTATAATGTAACTGTCAGGTTGTCAGGTTGTAATGTAACTGTCAGGTTGTAATGTAACTGTCAGGTTGTCAGTTATAATGCAAATTTCAGGTTGTAATGTAACTGTCAGGTTGTAATGTAACTGTCAGGTAACTGTCAGGTTGTCAGGTTGTAATGTAACTGTCAGGTTGTCAGGTTGTAATGTAACTGTCAGATTGTAATGTAACTGTCAGGTTATAATGTAGCTGTCAGGTTATAATGTAACTGTCAGGTTGTAATGTAACTGTCAGGTTGTAATGTAACTGTCAGGTTGTCAGGTTGTCAGGTTGTAATGTAACTGTCAGGTTGTAATGTAACTGTCAGGTTGTAATGTAACTGTCAGGTTGTCAGGTTGTAATGTAACTGTCAGGTTGTAATGTAGCTGTCAGGTTATAATGTAACTGTCAGGTTGTAATGTAACTGTCAGGTTGTAATGTAACTGTCAGGTTGTCAGGTTGTCAGGTTGTAATGTAACTGTCAGGTTGTAATGTAACTGTCAGGTTATAATGTATCTGTCAGGTTGTCAGGTTGTAATGTAACTGTCAGGTTGTAATGTAACTGTCAGGTCGTCAGGTTGTAATGTAACTGTCAGGTTGTCAAGTTGTAATGTAACTGTCAGGTTGTAATGTAACTGTCAGGTTGTCAGTTATAATGCAAATTTCAGGTTGTAATGTAACTGTCAGGTTGTAATGTAACTGTCAGGTAACTGTCAGGTTGTCAGGTTGTAATGTAACTGTCAGGTTGTCAGGTTGTAATGTAACTGTCAGGTTGTCAGGTTGTAATGTAACTGTCAGGTTGTAATGTAACTGTCAGGTTTTAATGTAACTGTCAGGTTGTAATGTAACTGTCAGGTTGTAATGTAACTGTCAGGTTGTCAGGTTGTCAGGTTGTAATGTAACTGTCAGGTTGTAATGTAACTGTCAGGTTGTAATGTAACTGTCAGGTTGTCAGGTTGTAATGTAACTGTCAGGTTGTAATGTAACTGTCAGGTTGTCAGGTTGTAATGTAACTGTCAGGTTGTCAGGTTGTAATGTAACTGTCAGGTTGTAATGTAACTGTCAGGTTGTAATGTAACTGTCAGGTTGTCAGGTTATAATGTAACTGTCAGGTTGTAATGTAACTGTCAGGTTGTCAGTTATAATGCAAATTTCAGGTTGTAATGTAACTGTCAGGTTGTAATGTAACTGTCAGGTTATAATATAACTGTCATGTTGTCAGGTTGTAATGTAACTGTCAGGTTGTCAGGTTGTAATGTAACTGTCAGGTTGTAATGTAACTGTCAGGTTGTCAGTTATAATGCAAATTTCAGGTTGTAATGTAACTGTCAGGTTGTAATGTAACTGTCAGGTTATAATATAACTGTCAGGTTGTCAGGTTGTAATGTAACTGTCAGGTTGTCAGGTTGTAATGTAACTGTCAGGTTGTAATGTAACTGTCAGGTTATAATGTAACTGTCAGGTTGTAATGTAACTGTCAGGTTGTAATGTAACTGTCAGGTTGTCAGGTTGTCAGGTTGTAATGTAACTGTCAGGTTATAATGTAACTGTCAGGTTGTCAGGTTGTAATGTAACTGTCAGGTTGTAATGTAACTGTCAGGTTATAATGTAACTGTCAGGTTGTAATGTAACTGTCAGGTTGTCAGGTTATAATGTAACTGTCAGGTTGTAATGTAACTGTCAGGTTGTAATGTAACTGTCAGGTTGTAATGTAACTGTCAGGTTGTCAGGTTGTCAGGTTGTAATGTAACTGTCAGGTTGTAATGTAACTGTCAGGTTATAATGTAACTGTCAGGTTGTCAGGTTATAATGTAACTGTCAGGTTGTAATGTAACTGTCAGGTTGTCAGGTTGTAATGTAACTGTCAGGTTGTCAGGTTGTAAAGTAACTGTCAGGTTGTCAGGTTGTAATGTAACTGTCAGGTTGTCAGGTTGTAATGTAACTGTCAGGTTGTAATGTAACTGTCAGGTTATAATATAACTGTCAGGTTGTCAGGTTGTAAAGTAACTGTCAGGTTGTCAGGTTGTAATGTAACTGTCAGGTTGTCAGGTTGTAATGTAACTGTCAGGTTGTCAGGTTGTAATGTAACTGTCAGGTTGTAATGTAACTGTCAGGTTATGATGTAACTGTCAGGTTGTAATGTAACTGTCAGGTTGTAATGTAACTGTCAGGTTGTCAGGTTGTCAGGTTGTAATGTAACTGTCAGGTTATAATGTAACTGTCAGGTTGTCAGGTTGTAATGTAACTGTCAGGTTGTAATGTAACTGTCAGGTTGTAATGTAACTGTCAGGTTATAATGTAACTGTCAGGTTGTCAGGTTGTAATGTAACTGTCAGGTTGTCAGGTTGTAATGTAACTGTCAGGTTGTAATGTAACTGTCAGGTTTTAATGTAACTGTCAGGTTGTAATGTAACTGTCAGGTTGTATAGTAACTGTCAGGTTGTCAGGTTGTCAGGTTGTAATGTAACTGTCAGGTTGTAATGTAACTTTCAGGTTGTAATGTTACTGTCAGGTTGTCAGGTTGTAATGTAACTGTCAGGTTGTAATGTAACTGTCAGGTTGTCAGGTTGTAATGTAACTGTCAGGTTGTCAGGTTGTAATGTAACTGTCAGGTTGTCAGGTTGTAATGTAACTGTCAGGTTGTCAGGTTGTAAAGTAACTGTCAGGTTGTAATGTAACTGTCAGGTTGTCAGGTTGTAAAGTAACTGTCAGGTTGTAATGTAACTTTCAGGTTGTCAGGTTGTCAGGTTGTAATGTAACTGTCAGGTTGTAATGTAACTGTCAGGTTGTAATGTAACTGTCAGGTTGTCAGGTTGTAATGTAACTGTCAGGTTGTAATGTAACTGTCAGGTTATAATGTAACTGTCAGGGTTGTCAGGTTGTAATGTAACTGTCAGGTTGTCAGGTTGTAATGTAACTGTCAGGTTGTCAGGTTGTTAAAGTAACTGTCAACGGTTGTCAGGTTGTAATGTAACTGTCAGGTTGTCAGGTTGTAATGTAACTGTCAGGTTGTAATGTAACTGTCAGGTTATAATATAACTGTCAGGTTGTCAGGTTGTAAAGTAACTGTCAGGTTGTCAGGTTGTAATGTAACTGTCAGGTTGTCAGGTTGTAATGTAACTGTCAGGTTGTCAGGTTGTAATGTAACTGTCAGGTTGTAATGTAACTGTCAGGTTATGATGTAACTGTCAGGTTGTAATGTAACTGTCAGGTTGTAATGTAACTGTCAGGTTGTCAGGTTGTCAGGTTGTAATGTAACTGTCAGGTTATAATGTAACTGTCAGGTTGTCAGGTTGTAATGTAACTGTCAGGTTGTAATGTAACTGTCAGGTTGTAATGTAACTGTCAGGTTATAATGTAACTGTCAGGTTGTCAGGTTGTAATGTAACTGTCAGGTTGTCAGGTTGTAATGTAACTGTCAGGTTGTAATGTAACTGTCAGGTTTTAATGTAACTGTCAGGTTGTAATGTAACTGTCAGGTTGTATAGTAACTGTCAGGTTGTCAGGTTGTCAGGTTGTAATGTAACTGTCAGGTTGTAATGTAACTTTCAGGTTGTAATGTTACTGTCAGGTTGTCAGGTTGTAATGTAACTGTCAGGTTGTAATGTAACTGTCAGGTTGTCAGGTTGTAATGTAACTGTCAGGTTGTCAGGTTGTAATGTAACTGTCAGGTTGTCAGGTTGTAATGTAACTGTCAGGTTGTCAGGTTGTAATGTAACTGTCAGGTTGTCAGGTTGTAATGTAACTGTCAGGTTGTAATGTAACTGTCAGGTTATAATGTAACTGTCAGGTTGTAATGTAACTGTCAGGTTGTAATGTAACTGTCAGGTTGTCAGGTTGTCAGGTTGTAATGTAACTGTCAGGTTATAATGTAACTGTCAGGTTGTCAGGTTGTAATGTAACTGTCAGGTTGTAATGTAACTGTCAGGTTATAATGTAACTGTCAGGTTGTAATGTAACTGTCAGGTTGTCAGGTTATAATGTAACTGTCAGGTTGTAATGTAACTGTCAGGTTGTAATGTAACTGTCAGGTTGTAATGTAACTGTCAGGTTGTCAGGTTGTCAGGTTGTAATGTAACTGTCAGGTTGTAATGTAACTGTCAGGTTATAATGTAACTGTCAGGTTGTCAGGTTATAATGTAACTGTCAGGTTGTAATGTAACTGTCAGGTTGTCAGGTTGTAATGTAACTGTCAGGTTGTCAGGTTGTAAAGTAACTGTCAGGTTGTCAGGTTGTAATGTAACTGTCAGGTTGTCAGGTTGTAATGTAACTGTCAGGTTGTAATGTAACTGTCAGGTTATAATATAACTGTCAGGTTGTCAGGTTGTAAAGTAACTGTCAGGTTGTCAGGTTGTAATGTAACTGTCAGGTTGTCAGGTTGTAATGTAACTGTCAGGTTGTCAGGTTGTAATGTAACTGTCAGGTTGTAATGTAACTGTCAGGTTATGATGTAACTGTCAGGTTGTAATGTAACTGTCAGGTTGTAATGTAACTGTCAGGTTGTCAGGTTGTCAGGTTGTAATGTAACTGTCAGGTTTTAATGTAACTGTCAGGTTGTCAGGTTGTAATGTAACTGTCAGGTTGTAATGTAACTGTCAGGTTGTAATGTAACTGTCAGGTTATAATGTAACTGTCAGGTTGTCAGGTTGTAATGTAACTGTCAGGTTGTCAGGTTGTAATGTAACTGTCAGGTTGTAATGTAACTGTCAGGTTGTAATGTAACTGTCAGGTTGTATAGTAACTGTCAGGTTGTCAGGTTGTCAGGTTGTAATGTAACTGTCAGGTTGTAATGTAACTTTCAGGTTGTAATGTTACTGTCAGGTTGTCAGGTTGTAATGTAACTGTCAGGTTGTAATGTAACTGTCAGGTTGTCAGGTTGTAATGTAACTGTCAGGTTGTCAGGTTGTAATGTAACTGTCAGGTTGTCAGGTTGTAATGTAACTGTCAGGTTGTCAGGTTGTAAAGTAACTGTCAGGTTGTAATGTAACTGTCAGGTTGTCAGGTTGTAAAGTAACTGTCAGGTTGTAATGTAACTTTCAGGTTGTCAGGTTGTCAGGTTGTAATGTAACTGTCAGGTTGTAATGTAACTGTCAGGTTGTAATGTAACTGTCAGGTTGTCAGGTTGTAATGTAACTGTCAGGTTGTAATGTAACTGTCAGGTTATAATGTAACTGTCAGGTTATAATGTAACTGAGGTTGTCAGGTTGTAATGTAACTGTCAGGTTGTCAGGTTGTAATGTAACTGTCAGGTTGTAATGTAACTGTCAGGTTGTCAGGTTGTAATGTAACTGTCAGGTTGTCAGGTTGTAATGTAACTGTCAGGTTGTCAGGTTGTAATGTAACTGTCAGGTTGTCAGGTTTTAAAGTAACTGTAAGGTTGTCAGGTTGTAATGTAACTGTCAGGTTGTCAGGTTGTAATGTAACTGTCAGGTTGTAATGTAACTGTCAGGTTATAATATAACTGTCAGGTTGTCAGGTTGTAAAGTAACTGTCAGGTTGTCAGGTTGTAATGTAACTGTCAGGTTGTCAGGTTGTAATGTAACTGTCAGGTTGTCAGGTTGTAATGTAACTGTCAGGTTGTAATGTAACTGTCAGGTTATGATGTAACTGTCAGGTTGTAATGTAACTGTCAGGTTGTAATGTAACTGTCAGGTTGTCAGGTTGTCAGGTTGTAATGTAACTGTCAGGTTATAATGTAACTGTCAGGTTGTCAGGTTGTAATGTAACTGTCAGGTTGTAATGTAACTGTCAGGTTGTAATGTAACTGTCAGGTTATAATGTAACTGTCAGGTTGTCAGGTTGTAATGTAACTGTCAGGTTGTCAGGTTGTAATGTAACTGTCAGGTTGTAATGTAACTGTCAGGTTTTAATGTAACTGTCAGGTTGTAATGTAACTGTCAGGTTGTATAGTAACTGTCAGGTTGTCAGGTTGTCAGGTTGTAATGTAACTGTCAGGTTGTAATGTAACTTTCAGGTTGTAATGTTACTGTCAGGTTGTCAGGTTGTAATGTAACTGTCAGGTTGTAATGTAACTGTCAGGTTGTCAGGTTGTAATGTAACTGTCAGGTTGTCAGGTTGTAATGTAACTGTCAGGTTGTCAGGTTGTAATGTAACTGTCAGGTTGTCAGGTTGTAAAGTAACTGTCAGGTTGTAATGTAACTGTCAGGTTGTCAGGTTGTAAAGTAACTGTCAGGTTGTAATGTAACTTTCAGGTTGTCAGGTTGTCAGGTTGTAATGTAACTGTCAGGTTGTAATGTAACTGTCAGGTTGTAATGTAACTGTCAGGTTGTCAGGTTGTAATGTAACTGTCAGGTTGTAATGTAACTGTCAGGTTATAATGTAACTGTCAGGTTATAATGTAACTGAGGTTGTCAGGTTGTAATGTAACTGTCAGGTTGTCAGGTTGTAATGTAACTGTCAGGTTGTAATGTAACTGTCAGGTTGTCAGGTTGTAATGTAACTGTCAGGTTGTCAGGTTGTAATGTAACTGTCAGGTTGTCAGGTTGTAATGTAACTGTCAGGTTGTCAGGTTGTAAAGTAACTGTCAGGTTGTCAGGTTGTAATGTAACTGTCAGGTTGTCAGGTTGTAATGTAACTGTCAGGTTGTAATGTAACTGTCAGGTTATAATATAACTGTCAGGTTGTCAGGTTGTAAAGTAACTGTCAGGTTGTCAGGTTGTAATGTAACTGTCATGTTGTCAGGTTGTAATGTAACTGTCAGGTTGTCAGGTTGTAATGTAACTGTCAGGTTGTAATGTAACTGTCAGGTTATGATGTAACTGTCAGGTTGTAATGTAACTGTCAGGTTGTAATGTAACTGTCAGGTTGTCAGGTTGTCAGGTTGTAATGTGACTGTCAGGTTGTCAGGTTGTCAGGTTGTAATGTAACTGTCAGGTTGTAATGTAACTGTCAGGTTGTAATGTAACTGTCAGGTTGTCAGGTTGTAATGTAACTGTCAGGTTGTCAGGTTGTAATGTAACTGTCAGGTTGTAATGTAACTGTCAGGTTATAATGTAACTGTCAGGTTATAATGTAACTGAGGTTGTCAGGTTGTAATGTAACTGTCAGGTTGTAATGTAACTGTCAGGTTGTAATGTAACTGTCAGGTTGTCAGGTTGTAATGTAACTGTCAGGTTGTAATGTAACTGTCAGGTTGTCAGGTTGTAATGTAACTGTCAGGTTGTCAGGTTGTCAGGTTGTAATGTAACTGTCAGGTTGTAATGTAACTGTCAGGTTGTAATGTAACTGTCAGGTTGTCAGGTTGTAATGTAACTGTCAGGTTGTAATGTAACTGTCAGGTTATAATGTAACTGTCAGGTTATAATGTAACTGAGGTTGTCAGGTTGTAATGTAACTGTCAGGTTGTCAGGTTGTAATGTAACTGTCAGGTTGTAATGTAACTGTCAGGTTGTCAGGTTGTAATGTAACTGTCAGGTTGTCAGGTTGTAATGTAACTGTCAGGTTGTCAGGTTGTAATGTAACTGTCAGGTTGTCAGGTTGTAAAGTAACTGTCAGGTTGTCAGGTTGTAATGTAACTGTCAGGTTGTCAGGTTGTAATGTAACTGTCAGGTTGTAATGTAACTGTCAGGTTATAATATAACTGTCAGGTTGTCAGGTTGTAAAGTAACTGTCAGGTTGTCAGGTTGTAATGTAACTGTCAGGTTGTCAGGTTGTAATGTAACTGTCAGGTTGTCAGGTTGTAATGTAACTGTCAGGTTGTAATGTAACTTTCAGGTTATGATGTAACTGTCAGGTTGTAATGTAACTGTCAGGTTGTAATGTAACTGTCATGTTGTCAGGTTGTCAGGTTGTAATGTAACTGTCAGGTTATAATGTAACTGTCAGGTTGTCAGGTTGTAATGTAACTGTCAGGTTGTAATGTAACTGTCAGGTTGTAATGTAACTGTCAGGTTATAATGTAACTGTCAGGTTGTCAGGTTGTAATGTAACTGTCAGGTTGTCAGGTTGTAATGTAACTGTCAGGTTGTAATGTAACTGTCAGGTTTTAATGTAACTGTCAGGTTGTAATGTAACTGTCAGGTTGTAATGTAACTGTCAGGTTGTCAGGTTGTCAGGTTGTAATGTAACTGTCAGGTTGTAATGTAACTGTCAGGTTGTAATGTAACTGTCAGGTTGTAATGTTACTATCAGGTTGTCAGGTTGTAATGTAACTGTCAGGTTGTAATGTAACTGTCAGGTTGTCAGGTTGTAATGTAACTGTCAGGTTGTCAGGTTGTAATGTAACTGTCAGGTTGTCAGGTTGTAAAGTAACTGTCAGGTTGTAATGTAACTGTCAGGTTGTCAGGTTGTAAAGTAACTGTCAGGTTGTAATGTAACTGTCAGGTTGTCAGGTTGTAATGTAACTGTCAGGTTGTCAGGTTGTAATGTAACTGTCAGGTTGTAATGTAACTGTCAGGTTATAATATAACTGTCAGGTTGTCAGGTTGTAAAGTAACTGTCAGGTTGTCAGGTTGTAATGTAACTGTCATGTTGTCAGGTTGTAATGTAACTGTCAGGTTGTCAGGTTGTAATGTAACTGTCAGGTTGTAATGTAACTGTCAGGTTATGATGTAACTGTCAGGTTGTAATGTAACTGTCAGGTTGTAATGTAACTGTCAGGTTGTCAGGTTGTCAGGTTGTAATGTGACTGTCAGGTTGTCAGGTTGTCAGGTTGTAATGTAACTGTCAGGTTGTAATGTAACTGTCAGGTTGTAATGTAACTGTCAGGTTGTCAGGTTGTAATGTAACTGTCAGGTTGTCAGGTTGTAATGTAACTGTCAGGTTGTAATGTAACTGTCAGGTTATAATGTAACTGTCAGGTTATAATGTAACTGAGGTTGTCAGTTTGTAATGTAACTGTCAGGTTGTAATGTAACTGTCAGGTTGTAATGTAACTGTCAGGTTGTCAGGTTGTAATGTAACTGTCAGGTTGTAATGTAACTGTCAGGTTGTCAGGTTGTAATGTAACTGTCAGGTTGTCAGGTTGTCAGGTTGTAATGTAACTGTCAGGTTGTAATGTAACTGTCAGGTTGTAATGTAACTGTCAGGTTGTCAGGTTGTAATGTAACTGTCAGGTTGTAATGTAACTGTCAGGTTATAATGTAACTGTCAGGTTATAATGTAACTGAGGTTGTCAGGTTGTAATGTAACTGTCAGGTTGTCAGGTTGTAATGTAACTGTCAGGTTGTAATGTAACTGTCAGGTTGTCAGGTTGTAATGTAACTGTCAGGTTGTCAGGTTGTAATGTAACTGTCAGGTTGTCAGGTTGTAATGTAACTGTCAGGTTGTCAGGTTGTAAAGTAACTGTCAGGTTGTCAGGTTGTAATGTAACTGTCAGGTTGTCAGGTTGTAATGTAACTGTCAGGTTGTAATGTAACTGTCAGGTTATAATATAACTGTCAGGTTGTCAGGTTGTAAAGTAACTGTCAGGTTGTCAGGTTGTAATGTAACTGTCAGGTTGTCAGGTTGTAATGTAACTGTCAGGTTGTCAGGTTGTAATGTAACTGTCAGGTTGTAATGTAACTTTCAGGTTATGATGTAACTGTCAGGTTGTAATGTAACTGTCAGGTTGTAATGTAACTGTCATGTTGTCAGGTTGTCAGGTTGTAATGTAACTGTCAGGTTATAATGTAACTGTCAGGTTGTCAGGTTGTAATGTAACTGTCAGGTTGTAATGTAACTGTCAGGTTGTAATGTAACTGTCAGGTTATAATGTAACTGTCAGGTTGTCAGGTTGTAATGTAACTGTCAGGTTGTCAGGTTGTAATGTAACTGTCAGGTTGTAATGTAACTGTCAGGTTTTAATGTAACTGTCAGGTTGTAATGTAACTGTCAGGTTGTAATGTAACTGTCAGGTTGTCAGGTTGTCAGGTTGTAATGTAACTGTCAGGTTGTAATGTAACTGTCAGGTTGTAATGTAACTGTCAGGTTGTAATGTTACTGTCAGGTTGTCAGGTTGTAATGTAACTGTCAGGTTGTAATGTAACTGTCAGGTTGTCAGGTTGTAATGTAACTGTCAGGTTGTCAGGTTGTAATGTAACTGTCAGGTTGTCAGGTTGTAAAGTAACTGTCAGGTTGTAATGTAACTGTCAGGTTGTCAGGTTGTAAAGTAACTGTCAGGTTGTAATGTAACTGTCAGGTTGTCAGGCTGTCAGGTTGTAATGTAACTGTCAGGTTGTAATGTAACTGTCAGGTTGTAATGTAACTGTCAGGTTGTCAGGTTGTAATGTAACTGTCAGGTTGTAATGTAACTGTCAGGTTGTCAGGTTGTAATGTAACTGTCAGGTTGTCAGGTTGTAATGTAACTGTCAGGTTGTCAGGTTATAATGTAACTGTCAGGTTGTCAGGTTGTAATGTAACTGTCAGGTTGTAATGTAACTGTCAGGTTGTCAGTTATAATGCAAATTTCAGGTTGTAATGTAACTGTCAGGTTGTAATGTAACTGTCAGGTAACTGTCAGGTTGTCAGGTTGTAATGTAACTGTCAGGTTGTCAGGTTGTAATGTAACTGTCAGATTGTAATGTAACTGTCAGGTTATAATGTAGCTGTCAGGTTATAATGTAACTGTCAGGTTGTAATGTAACTGTCAGGTTGTAATGTAACTGTCAGGTTGTCAGGTTGTCAGGTTGTAATGTAACTGTCAGGTTGTAATGTAACTGTCAGGTTGTAATGTAACTGTCAGGTTGTCAGGTTGTAATGTAACTGTCAGGTTGTAATGTAGCTGTCAGGTTATAATGTAACTGTCAGGTTGTAATGTAACTGTCAGGTTGTAATGTAACTGTCAGGTTGTCAGGTTGTCAGGTTGTAATGTAACTGTCAGGTTGTAATGTAACTGTCAGGTTATAATGTATCTGTCAGGTTGTCAGGTTGTAATGTAACTGTCAGGTTGTAATGTAACTGTCAGGTCGTCAGGTTGTAATGTAACTGTCAGGTTGTCAAGTTGTAATGTAACTGTCAGGTTGTAATGTAACTGTCAGGTTGTCAGTTATAATGCAAATTTCAGGTTGTAATGTAACTGTCAGGTTGTAATGTAACTGTCAGGTAACTGTCAGGTTGTCAGGTTGTAATGTAACTGTCAGGTTGTCAGGTTGTAATGTAACTGTCAGGTTGTCAGGTTGTAATGTAACTGTCAGGTTGTAATGTAACTGTCAGGTTTTAATGTAACTGTCAGGTTGTAATGTAACTGTCAGGTTGTAATGTAACTGTCAGGTTGTCAGGTTGTCAGGTTGTAATGTAACTGTCAGGTTGTAATGTAACTGTCAGGTTGTAATGTAACTGTCAGGTTGTCAGGTTGTAATGTAACTGTCAGGTTGTAATGTAACTGTCAGGTTGTCAGGTTGTAATGTAACTGTCAGGTTGTCAGGTTGTAATGTAACTGTCAGGTTGTAATGTAACTGTCAGGTTGTAATGTAACTGTCAGGTTGTCAGGTTATAATGTAACTGTCAGGTTGTAATGTAACTGTCAGGTTGTCAGTTATAATGCAAATTTCAGGTTGTAATGTAACTGTCAGGTTGTAATGTAACTGTCAGGTTATAATATAACTGTCATGTTGTCAGGTTGTAATGTAACTGTCAGGTTGTCAGGTTGTAATGTAACTGTCAGGTTGTAATGTAACTGTCAGGTTGTCAGTTATAATGCAAATTTCAGGTTGTAATGTAACTGTCAGGTTGTAATGTAACTGTCAGGTTATAATATAACTGTCAGGTTGTCAGGTTGTAATGTAACTGTCAGGTTGTCAGGTTGTAATGTAACTGTCAGGTTGTAATGTAACTGTCAGGTTATAATGTAACTGTCAGGTTGTAATGTAACTGTCAGGTTGTAATGTAACTGTCAGGTTGTCAGGTTGTCAGGTTGTAATGTAACTGTCAGGTTATAATGTAACTGTCAGGTTGTCAGGTTGTAATGTAACTGTCAGGTTGTAATGTAACTGTCAGGTTATAATGTAACTGTCAGGTTGTAATGTAACTGTCAGGTTGTCAGGTTATAATGTAACTGTCAGGTTGTAATGTAACTGTCAGGTTGTAATGTAACTGTCAGGTTGTAATGTAACTGTCAGGTTGTCAGGTTGTCAGGTTGTAATGTAACTGTCAGGTTGTAATGTAACTGTCAGGTTATAATGTAACTGTCAGGTTGTCAGGTTATAATGTAACTGTCAGGTTGTAATGTAACTGTCAGGTTGTCAGGTTGTAATGTAACTGTCAGGTTGTCAGGTTGTAAAGTAACTGTCAGGTTGTCAGGTTGTAATGTAACTGTCAGGTTGTCAGGTTGTAATGTAACTGTCAGGTTGTAATGTAACTGTCAGGTTATAATATAACTGTCAGGTTGTCAGGTTGTAAAGTAACTGTCAGGTTGTCAGGTTGTAATGTAACTGTCAGGTTGTCAGGTTGTAATGTAACTGTCAGGTTGTCAGGTTGTAATGTAACTGTCAGGTTGTAATGTAACTGTCAGGTTATGATGTAACTGTCAGGTTGTAATGTAACTGTCAGGTTGTAATGTAACTGTCAGGTTGTCAGGTTGTCAGGTTGTAATGTAACTGTCAGGTTATAATGTAACTGTCAGGTTGTCAGGTTGTAATGTAACTGTCAGGTTGTAATGTAACTGTCAGGTTGTAATGTAACTGTCAGGTTATAATGTAACTGTCAGGTTGTCAGGTTGTAATGTAACTGTCAGGTTGTCAGGTTGTAATGTAACTGTCAGGTTGTAATGTAACTGTCAGGTTTTAATGTAACTGTCAGGTTGTAATGTAACTGTCAGGTTGTATAGTAACTGTCAGGTTGTCAGGTTGTCAGGTTGTAATGTAACTGTCAGGTTGTAATGTAACTTTCAGGTTGTAATGTTACTGTCAGGTTGTCATGTTGTAATGTAACTGTCAGGTTGTAATGTAACTGTCAGGTTGTCAGGTTGTAATGTAACTGTCAGGTTGTCAGGTTGTAATGTAACTGTCAGGTTGTCAGGTTGTAATGTAACTGTCAGGTTGTCAGGTTGTAAAGTAACTGTCAGGTTGTAATGTAACTGTCAGGTTGTCAGGTTGTAAAGTAACTGTCAGGTTGTAATGTAACTTTCAGGTTGTCAGGTTGTCAGGTTGTAATGTAACTGTCAGGTTGTAATGTAACTGTCAGGTTGTAATGTAACTGTCAGGTTGTCAGGTTGTAATGTAACTGTCAGGTTGTAATGTAACTGTCAGGTTATAATGTAACTGTCAGGTTGTCAGGTTGTAATGTAACTGTCAGGTTGTCAGGTTGTAATGTAACTGTCAGGTTGTCAGGTTTTAAAGTAACTGTAAGGTTGTCAGGTTGTAATGTAACTGTCAGGTTGTCAGGTTGTAATGTAACTGTCAGGTTGTAATGTAACTGTCAGGTTATAATATAACTGTCAGGTTGTCAGGTTGTAAAGTAACTGTCAGGTTGTCAGGTTGTAATGTAACTGTCAGGTTGTCAGGTTGTAATGTAACTGTCAGGTTGTCAGGTTGTAATGTAACTGTCAGGTTGTAATGTAACTGTCAGGTTATGATGTAACTGTCAGGTTGTAATGTAACTGTCAGGTTGTAATGTAACTGTCAGGTTGTCAGGTTGTCAGGTTGTAATGTAACTGTCAGGTTATAATGTAACTGTCAGGTTGTCAGGTTGTAATGTAACTGTCAGGTTGTAATGTAACTGTCAGGTTGTAATGTAACTGTCAGGTTATAATGTAACTGTCAGGTTGTCAGGTTGTAATGTAACTGTCAGGTTGTCAGGTTGTAATGTAACTGTCAGGTTGTAATGTAACTGTCAGGTTTTAATGTAACTGTCAGGTTGTAATGTAACTGTCAGGTTGTATAGTAACTGTCAGGTTGTCAGGTTGTCAGGTTGTAATGTAACTGTCAGGTTGTAATGTAACTTTCAGGTTGTAATGTTACTGTCAGGTTGTCAGGTTGTAATGTAACTGTCAGGTTGTAATGTAACTGTCAGGTTGTCAGGTTGTAATGTAACTGTCAGGTTGTCAGGTTGTAATGTAACTGTCAGGTTGTCAGGTTGTAATGTAACTGTCAGGTTGTCAGGTTGTAATGTAACTGTCAGGTTGTCAGGTTGTAATGTAACTGTCAGGTTGTAATGTAACTGTCAGGTTATAATGTAACTGTCAGGTTGTAATGTAACTGTCAGGTTGTAATGTAACTGTCAGGTTGTCAGGTTGTCAGGTTGTAATGTAACTGTCAGGTTATAATGTAACTGTCAGGTTGTCAGGTTGTAATGTAACTGTCAGGTTGTAATGTAACTGTCAGGTTATAATGTAACTGTCAGGTTGTAATGTAACTGTCAGGTTGTCAGGTTATAATGTAACTGTCAGGTTGTAATGTAACTGTCAGGTTGTAATGTAACTGTCAGGTTGTAATGTAACTGTCAGGTTGTCAGGTTGTCAGGTTGTAATGTAACTGTCAGGTTGTAATGTAACTGTCAGGTTATAATGTAACTGTCAGGTTGTCAGGTTATAATGTAACTGTCAGGTTGTAATGTAACTGTCAGGTTGTCAGGTTGTAATGTAACTGTCAGGTTGTCAGGTTGTAAAGTAACTGTCAGGTTGTCAGGTTGTAATGTAACTGTCAGGTTGTCAGGTTGTAATGTAACTGTCAGGTTGTAATGTAACTGTCAGGTTATAATATAACTGTCAGGTTGTCAGGTTGTAAAGTAACTGTCAGGTTGTCAGGTTGTAATGTAACTGTCAGGTTGTCAGGTTGTAATGTAACTGTCAGGTTGTCAGGTTGTAATGTAACTGTCAGGTTGTAATGTAACTGTCAGGTTATGATGTAACTGTCAGGTTGTAATGTAACTGTCAGGTTGTAATGTAACTGTCAGGTTGTCAGGTTGTCAGGTTGTAATGTAACTGTCAGGTTTTAATGTAACTGTCAGGTTGTCAGGTTGTAATGTAACTGTCAGGTTGTAATGTAACTGTCAGGTTGTAATGTAACTGTCAGGTTATAATGTAACTGTCAGGTTGTCAGGTTGTAATGTAACTGTCAGGTTGTCAGGTTGTAATGTAACTGTCAGGTTGTAATGTAACTGTCAGGTTTTAATGTAACTGTCAGGTTGTAATGTAACTGTCAGGTTGTATAGTAACTGTCAGGTTGTCAGGTTGTCAGGTTGTAATGTAACTGTCAGGTTGTAATGTAACTTTCAGGTTGTAATGTTACTGTCAGGTTGTCAGGTTGTAATGTAACTGTCAGGTTGTAATGTAACTGTCAGGTTGTCAGGTTGTAATGTAACTGTCAGGTTGTCAGGTTGTAATGTAACTGTCAGGTTGTCAGGTTGTAATGTAACTGTCAGGTTGTCAGGTTGTAAAGTAACTGTCAGGTTGTAATGTAACTGTCAGGTTGTCAGGTTGTAAAGTAACTGTCAGGTTGTAATGTAACTTTCAGGTTGTCAGGTTGTCAGGTTGTAATGTAACTGTCAGGTTGTAATGTAACTGTCAGGTTGTAATGTAACTGTCAGGTTGTCAGGTTGTAATGTAACTGTCAGGTTGTAATGTAACTGTCAGGTTATAATGTAACTGTCAGGTTATAATGTAACTGAGGTTGTCAGGTTGTAATGTAACTGTCAGGTTGTCAGGTTGTAATGTAACTGTCAGGTTGTAATGTAACTGTCAGGTTGTCAGGTTGTAATGTAACTGTCAGGTTGTCAGGTTGTAATGTAACTGTCAGGTTGTCAGGTTGTAATGTAACTGTCAGGTTGTCAGGTTTTAAAGTAACTGTAAGGTTGTCAGGTTGTAATGTAACTGTCAGGTTGTCAGGTTGTAATGTAACTGTCAGGTTGTAATGTAACTGTCAGGTTATAATATAACTGTCAGGTTGTCAGGTTGTAAAGTAACTGTCAGGTTGTCAGGTTGTAATGTAACTGTCAGGTTGTCAGGTTGTAATGTAACTGTCAGGTTGTCAGGTTGTAATGTAACTGTCAGGTTGTAATGTAACTGTCAGGTTATGATGTAACTGTCAGGTTGTAATGTAACTGTCAGGTTGTAATGTAACTGTCAGGTTGTCAGGTTGTCAGGTTGTAATGTAACTGTCAGGTTATAATGTAACTGTCAGGTTGTCAGGTTGTAATGTAACTGTCAGGTTG
This sequence comes from Salmo salar, assembly GCF_965601325.2. Lineage (NCBI taxonomy): Eukaryota > Metazoa > Chordata > Actinopteri > Salmoniformes > Salmonidae > Salmo > Salmo salar. Next base: position 52,374,916 of record NC_138308.1, read on the forward strand.
TAATGTAACTGTCAGGTTGTAATGTAACTGTCAGGTTATAATGTAACTGTCAGGTTGTCAGGTTGTAATGTAACTGTCAGGTTGTCAGGTTGTAATGTAACTGTCAGGTTGTAATGTAACTGTCAGGTTTTAATGTAACTGTCAGGTTGTAATGTAACTGTCAGGTTGTATAGTAACTGTCAGGTTGTCAGGTTGTCAGGTTGTAATGTAACTGTCAGGTTGTAATGTAACTTTCAGGTTGTAATGTTACTGTCAGGTTGTCAGGTTGTAATGTAACTGTCAGGTTGTAATGTAACTGTCAGGTTGTCAGGTTGTAATGTAACTGTCAGGTTGTCAGGTTGTAATGTAACTGTCAGGTTGTCAGGTTGTAATGTAACTGTCAGGTTGTCAGGTTGTAAAGTAACTGTCAGGTTGTAATGTAACTGTCAGGTTGTCAGGTTGTAAAGTAACTGTCAGGTTGTAATGTAACTTTCAGGTTGTCAGGTTGTCAGGTTGTAATGTAACTGTCAGGTTGTAATGTAACTGTCAGGTTGTAATGTAACTGTCAGGTTGTCAGGTTGTAATGTAACTGTCAGGTTGTAATGTAACTGTCAGGTTATAATGTAACTGTCAGGTTATAATGTAACTGAGGTTGTCAGGTTGTAATGTAACTGTCAGGTTGTCAGGTTGTAATGTAACTGTCAGGTTGTAATGTAACTGTCAGGTTGTCAGGTTGTAATGTAACTGTCAGGTTGTCAGGTTGTAATGTAACTGTCAGGTTGTCAGGTTGTAATGTAACTGTCAGGTTGTCAGGTTGTAAAGTAACTGTCAGGTTGTCAGGTTGTAATGTAACTGTCAGGTTGTCAGGTTGTAATGTAACTGTCAGGTTGTAATGTAACTGTCAGGTTATAATATAACTGTCAGGTTGTCAGGTTGTAAAGTAACTGTCAGGTTGTCAGGTTGTAATGCAACTGTCAGGTTGTCAGGTTGTAATGTAACTGTCAGGTTGTCAGGTTGTAATGTAACTGTCAGGTTGTAATGTAACTTTCAGGTTATGATGTAACTGTCAGGTTGTAATGTAACTGTCAGGTTGTAATGTAACTGTCATGTTGTCAGGTTGTCAGGTTGTAATGTAACTGTCAGGTTATAATGTAACTGTCAGGTTGTCAGGTTGTAATGTAACTGTCAGGTTGTAATGTAACTGTCAGGTTGTAATGTAACTGTCAGGTTATAATGTAACTGTCAGGTTGTCAGGTTGTAATGTAACTGTCAGGTTGTCAGGTTGTAATGTAACTGTCAGGTTGTAATGTAACTGTCAGGTTTTAATGTAACTGTCAGGTTGTAATGTAACTGTCAGGTTGTAATGTAACTGTCAGGTTGTCAGGTTGTCAGGTTGTAATGTAACTGTCAGGTTGTAATGTAACTGTCAGGTTGTAATGTAACTGTCAGGTTGTAATGTTACTATCAGGTTGTCAGGTTGTAATGTAACTGTCAGGTTGTAATGTAACTGTCAGGTTGTCAGGTTGTAATGTAACTGTCAGGTTGTCAGGTTGTAATGTAACTGTCAGGTTGTCAGGTTGTAAAGTAACTGTCAGGTTGTAATGTAACTGTCAGGTTGTCAGGTTGTAAAGTAACTGTCAGGTTGTAATGTAACTGTCAGGTTGTCAGGTTGTAATGTAACTGTCAGGTTGTCAGGTTGTAATGTAACTGTCAGGTTGTAATGTAACTGTCAGGTTATAATATAACTGTCAGGTTGTCAGGTTGTAAAGTAACTGTCAGGTTGTCAGGTTGTAATGTAACTGTCATGTTGTCAGGTTGTAATGTAACTGTCAGGTTGTCAGGTTGTAATGTAACTGTCAGGTTGTAATGTAACTGTCAGGTTATGATGTAACTGTCAGGTTGTAATGTAACTGTCAGGTTGTAATGTAACTGTCAGGTTGTCAGGTTGTCAGGTTGTAATGTGACTGTCAGGTTGTCAGGTTGTAATGTAACTGTCAGGTTGTAATGTAACTGTCAGGTTGTAATGTAACTGTCAGGTTGTCAGGTTGTAATGTAACTGTCAGGTTGTCAGGTTGTAATGTAACTGTCAGGTTGTAATGTAACTGTCAGGTTATAATGTAACTGTCAGGTTATAATGTAACTGAGGTTGTCAGGTTGTAATGTAACTGTCAGGTTGTAATGTAACTGTCAGGTTGTAATGTAACTGTCAGGTTGTCAGGTTGTAATGTAACTGTCAGGTTGTAATGTAACTGTCAGGTTGTCAGGTTGTAATGTAACTGTCAGGTTGTCAGGTTGTCAGGTTGTAATGTAACTGTCAGGTTGTAATGTAACTGTCAGGTTGTAATGTAACTGTCAGGTTGTCAGGTTGTAATGTAACTGTCAGGTTGTAATGTAACTGTCAGGTTATAATGTAACTGTCAGGTTATAATGTAACTGAGGTTGTCAGGTTGTAATGTAACTGTCAGGTTGTCAGGTTGTAATGTAACTGTCAGGTTGTAATGTAACTGTCAGGTTGTCAGGTTGTAATGTAACTGTCAGGTTGTCAGGTTGTAATGTAACTGTCAGGTTGTCAGGTTGTAATGTAACTGTCAGGTTGTCAGGTTTTAAAGTAACTGTAAGGTTGTCAGGTTGTAATGTAACTGTCAGGTTGTCAGGTTGTAATGTAACTGTCAGGTTGTAATGTAACTGTCAGGTTATAATATAACTGTCAGGTTGTCAGGTTGTAAAGTAACTGTCAGGTTGTCAGGTTGTAATGTAACTGTCAGGTTGTCAGGTTGTAATGTAACTGTCAGGTTGTCAGGTTGTAATGTAACTGTCAGGTTGTAATGTAACTGTCAGGTTATGATGTAACTGTCAGGTTGTAATGTAACTGTCAGGTTGTAATGTAACTGTCAGGTTGTCAGGTTGTCAGGTTGTAATGTAACTGTCAGGTTATAATGTAACTGTCAGGTTGTCAGGTTGTAATGTAACTGTCAGGTTGTAATGTAACTGTCAGGTTGTAATGTAACTGTCAGGTTATAATGTAACTGTCAGGTTGTCAGGTTGTAATGTAACTGTCAGGTTGTCAGGTTGTAATGTAACTGTCAGGTTGTAATGTAACTGTCAGGTTTTAATGTAACTGTCAGGTTGTAATGTAACTGTCAGGTTGTATAGTAACTGTCAGGTTGTCAGGTTGTCAGGTTGTAATGTAACTGTCAGGTTGTAATGTAACTTTCAGGTTGTAATGTTACTGTCAGGTTGTCAGGTTGTAATGTAACTGTCAGGTTGTAATGTAACTGTCAGGTTGTCAGGTTGTAATGTAACTGTCAGGTTGTCAGGTTGTAATGTAACTGTCAGGTTGTCAGGTTGTAAAGTAACTGTCAGGTTGTAATGTAACTGTCAGGTTGTCAGGTTGTAAAGTAACTGTCAGGTTGTAATGTAACTTTCAGGTTGTCAGGTTGTCAGGTTGTAATGTAACTGTCAGGTTGTAATGTAACTGTCAGGTTGTAATGTAACTGTCAGGTTGTCAGGTTGTAATGTAACTGTCAGGTTGTAATGTAACTGTCAGGTTATAATGTAACTGTCAGGTTATAATGTAACTGAGGTTGTCAGGTTGTAATGTAACTGTCAGGTTGTCAGGTTGTAATGTAACTGTCAGGTTGTAATGTAACTGTCAGGTTGTCAGGTTGTAATGTAACTGTCAGGTTGTCAGGTTGTAATGTAACTGTCAGGTTGTCAGGTTGTAATGTAACTGTCAGGTTGTCAGGTTGTAAAGTAACTGTCAGGTTGTCAGGTTGTAATGTAACTGTCAGGTTGTCAGGTTGTAATGTAACTGTCAGGTTGTAATGTAACTGTCAGGTTATAATATAACTGTCAGGTTGTCAGGTTGTAAAGTAACTGTCAGGTTGTCAGGTTGTAATGTAACTGTCAGGTTGTCAGGTTGTAATGTAACTGTCAGGTTGTCAGGTTGTAATGTAACTGTCAGGTTGTAATGTAACTTTCAGGTTATGATGTAACTGTCAGGTTGTAATGTAACTGTCAGGTTGTAATGTAACTGTCATGTTGTCAGGTTGTCAGGTTGTAATGTAACTGTCAGGTTATAATGTAACTGTCAGGTTGTCAGGTTGTAATGTAACTGTCAGGTTGTAATGTAACTGTCAGGTTGTAATGTAACTGTCAGGTTATAATGTAACTGTCAGGTTGTCAGGTTGTAATGTAACTGTCAGGTTGTCAGGTTGTAATGTAACTGTCAGGTTGTAATGTAACTGTCAGGTTTTAATGTAACTGTCAGGTTGTAATGTAACTGTCAGGTTGTAATGTAACTGTCAGGTTGTCAGGTTGTCAGGTTGTAATGTAACTGTCAGGTTGTAATGTAACTGTCAGGTTGTAATGTAACTGTCAGGTTGTAATGTTACTATCAGGTTGTCAGGTTGTAATGTAACTGTCAGGTTGTAATGTAACTGTCAGGTTGTCAGGTTGTAATGTAACTGTCAGGTTGTCAGGTTGTAATGTAACTGTCAGGTTGTCAGGTTGTAAAGTAACTGTCAGGTTGTAATGTAACTGTCAGGTTGTCAGGTTGTAAAGTAACTGTCAGGTTGTAATGTAACTGTCAGGTTGTCAGGTTGTAATGTAACTGTCAGGTTGTCAGGTTGTAATGTAACTGTCAGGTTGTAATGTAACTGTCAGGTTATAATATAACTGTCAGGTTGTCAGGTTGTAAAGTAACTGTCAGGTTGTCAGGTTGTAATGTAACTGTCATGTTGTCAGGTTGTAATGTAACTGTCAGGTTGTCAGGTTGTAATGTAACTGTCAGGTTGTAATGTAACTGTCAGGTTATGATGTAACTGTCAGGTTGTAATGTAACTGTCAGGTTGTAATGTAACTGTCAGGTTGTCAGGTTGTCAGGTTGTAATGTGACTGTCAGGTTGTCAGGTTGTCAGGTTGTAATGTAACTGTCAGGTTGTAATGTAACTGTCAGGTTGTAATGTAACTGTCAGGTTGTCAGGTTGTAATGTAACTGTCAGGTTGTCAGGTTGTAATGTAACTGTCAGGTTGTAATGTAACTGTCAGGTTATAATGTAACTGTCAGGTTATAATGTAACTGAGGTTGTCAGGTTGTAATGTAACTGTCAGGTTGTAATGTAACTGTCAGGTTGTAATGTAACTGTCACGTTGTCAGGTTGTAATGTAACTGTCAGGTTGTAATGTAACTGTCAGGTTGTCAGGTTGTAATGTAACTGTCAGGTTGTCAGGTTGTCAGGTTGTAATGTAACTGTCAGGTTGTAATGTAACTGTCAGGTTGTAATGTAACTGTCAGGTTGTCAGGTTGTAATGTAACTGTCAGGTTGTCAGGTTGTCAGGTTGTAATGTAACTGTCAGGTTGTAATGTAACTGTCAGGTTGTAATGTAACTGTCAGGTTGTAATGTTACTATCAGGTTGTCAGGTTGTAATGTAACTGTCAGGTTGTAATGTAACTGTCAGGTTGTCAGGTTGTAATGTAACTGTCAGGTTGTCAGGTTGTAATGTAACTGTCAGGTTGTCAGGTTGTAAAGTAACTGTCAGGTTGTAATGTAACTGTCAGGTTGTCAGGTTGTAAAGTAACTGTCAGGTTGTAATGTAACTGTCAGGTTGTCAGGTTGTAATGTAACTGTCAGGTTGTCAGGTTGTAATGTAACTGTCAGGTTGTAATGTAACTGTCAGGTTATAATATAACTGTCAGGTTGTCAGGTTGTAAAGTAACTGTCAGGTTGTCAGGTTGTAATGTAACTGTCATGTTGTCAGGTTGTAATGTAACTGTCAGGTTGTCAGGTTGTAATGTAACTGTCAGGTTGTAATGTAACTGTCAGGTTATGATGTAACTGTCAGGTTGTAATGTAACTGTCAGGTTGTAATGTAACTGTCAGGTTGTCAGGTTGTCAGGTTGTAATGTGACTGTCAGGTTGTCAGGTTGTCAGGTTGTAATGTAACTGTCAGGTTGTAATGTAACTGTCAGGTTGTAATGTAACTGTCAGGTTGTCAGGTTGTAATGTAACTGTCAGGTTGTCAGGTTGTAATGTAACTGTCAGGTTGTAATGTAACTGTCAGGTTATAATGTAACTGTCAGGTTATAATGTAACTGAGGTTGTCAGGTTGTAATGTAACTGTCAGGTTGTAATGTAACTGTCAGGTTGTAATGTAACTGTCACGTTGTCAGGTTGTAATGTAACTGTCAGGTTGTAATGTAACTGTCAGGTTGTCAGGTTGTAATGTAACTGTCAGGTTGTCAGGTTGTCAGGTTGTAATGTAACTGTCAGGTTGTAATGTAACTGTCAGGTTGTAATGTAACTGTCAGGTTGTCAGGTTGTAATGTAACTGTCAGGTTGTAATGTAACTGTCAGGTTATAATGTAACTGTCAGGTTATAATGTAACTGAGGTTGTCAGGTTGTAATGTAACTGTCAGGTTGTCAGGTTGTAATGTAACTGTCAGGTTGTAATGTAACTGTCAGGTTGTCAGGTTGTAATGTAACTGTCAGGTTGTCAGGTTGTAATGTAACTGTCAGGTTGTCAGGTTGTAATGTAACTGTCAGGTTGTCAGGTTGTAAAGTAACTGTCAGGTTGTCAGGTTGTAATGTAACTGTCAGGTTGTCAGGTTGTAATGTAACTGTCAGGTTGTAATGTAACTGTCAGGTTATAATATAACTGTCAGGTTGTCAGGTTGTAAAGTAACTGTCAGGTTGTCAGGTTGTAATGTAACTGTCAGGTTGTCAGGTTGTAATGTAACTGTCAGGTTGTCAGGTTGTAATGTAACTGTCAGGTTGTAATGTAACTTTCAGGTTATGATGTAACTGTCAGGTTGTAATGTAACTGTCAGGTTGTAATGTAACTGTCATGTTGTCAGGTTGTCAGGTTGTAATGTAACTGTCAGGTTATAATGTAACTGTCAGGTTGTCAGGTTGTAATGTAACTGTCAGGTTGTAATGTAACTGTCAGGTTGTAATGTAACTGTCAGGTTATAATGTAACTGTCAGGTTGTCAGGTTGTAATGTAACTGTCAGGTTGTCAGGTTGTAATGTAACTGTCAGGTTGTAATGTAACTGTCAGGTTTTAATGTAACTGTCATGTTGTAATGTAACTGTCAGGTTGTAATGTAACTGTCAGGTTGTCAGGTTGTCAGGTTGTAATGTAACTGTCAGGTTGTAATGTAACTGTCAGGTTGTAATGTAACTGTCAGGTTGTAATGTTACTGTCAGGTTGTCAGGTTGTAATGTAACTGTCAGGTTGTAATGTAACTGTCAGGTTGTCAGGTTGTAATGTAACTGTCAGGTTGTCAGGTTGTAATGTAACTGTCAGGTTGTCAGGTTGTAAAGTAACTGTCAGGTTGTAATGTAACTGTCAGGTTGTCAGGTTGTAAAGTAACTGTCAGGTTGTAATGTAACTGTCAGGTTGTCAGGTTGTAATGTAACTGTCAGGTTGTAATGTAACTGTCAGGTTGTAATGTAGCTGTCAGGTTATAATGTAACTGTCAGGTTGTAATGTAACTGTCAGGTTGTAATGTAACTGTCAGGTTGTCAGGCTGTCAGGTTGTAATGTAACTGTCAGGTTGTAATGTAACTGTCAGGTTGTAATGTAACTGTCAGGTTGTCAGGTTGTAATGTAACTGTCAGGTTGTAATGTAACTGTCAGGTTGTCAGGTTGTAATGTAACTGTCAGGTTGTCAGGTTGTAATGTAACTGTCAGGTTGTCAGGTTATAATGTAACTGTCAGGTTGTCAGGTTGTAATGTAACTGTCAGGTTGTCAGTTATAATGCAAATTTCAGGTTGTAATGTAACTGTCAGGTTGTAATGTAACTGTCAGGTAACTGTCAGGTTGTCAGGTTGTAATGTAACTGTCAGGTTGTCAGGTTGTAATGTAACTGTCAGATTGTAATGTAACTGTCAGGTTATAATGTAGCTGTCAGGTTATAATGTAACTGTCAGGTTGTAATGTAACTGTCAGGTTGTAATGTAACTGTCAGGTTGTAATGTAACTGTCAGGTTGTCAGGTTGTCAGGTTGTAATGTAACTGTCAGGTTGTAATGTAACTGTCAGGTTGTAATGTAACTGTCAGGTTGTCAGGTTGTAATGTAACTGTCAGGTTGTAATGTAGCTGTCAGGTTATAATGTAACTGTCAGGTTGTAATGTAACTGTCAGGTTGTAATGTAACTGTCAGGTTGTCAGGTTGTCAGGTTGTAATGTAACTGTCAGGTTGTAATGTAACTGTCAGGTTATAATGTATCTGTCAGGTTGTCAGGTTGTAATGTAACTGTCAGGTTGTAATGTAACTGTCAGGTCGTCAGGTTGTAATGTAACTGTCAGGTTGTCAAGTTGTAATGTAACTGTCAGGTTGTAATGTAACTGTCAGGTTGTCAGTTATAATGCAAATTTCAGGTTGTAATGTAACTGTCAGGTTGTAATGTAACTGTCAGGTAACTGTCAGGTTGTCAGGTTGTAATGTAACTGTCAGGTTGTCAGGTTGTAATGTAACTGTCAGGTTGTCAGGTTGTAATGTAACTGTCAGGTTGTAATGTAACTGTCAGGTTTTAATGTAACTGTCTGGTTGTAATGTAACTGTCAGGTTGTAATGTAACTGTCAGGTTGTCAGGTTGTAATGTAACTGTCAGGTTGTAATGTAACTGTCAGGTTGTAATGTAACTGTCAGGTTGTCAGGTTGTAATGTAACTGTCAGGTTGTAATGTAACTGTCAGGTTGTCAGGTTGTAATGTAACTGTCAGGTTGTCAGGTTGTAATGTAACTGTCAGGTTGTAATGTAACTGTCAGGTTGTAATGTAACTGTCAGGTTGTCAGGTTATAATGTAACTGTCAGGTTATAATGTAACTGAGGTTGTCAGGTTGTAATGTAACTGTCAGGTTGTAATGTAACTGTCAGGTTGTAATGTAACTGTCAGGTTGTCAGGTTGTAATGTAACTGTCAGGTTGTAATGTAACTGTCAGGTTGTCAGGTTGTAATGTAACTGTCAGGTTGTCAGGTTGTCAGGTTGTAATGTAACTGTCAGGTTGTAATGTAACTGTCAGGTTGTCAGGTTGTAATGTAACTGTCAGGTTGTAATGTAACTGTCAGGTTGTCAGGTTGTAATGTAACTGTCAGGTTGTCAGGTTGTAATGTAACTGTCAGGTTTTAATGTAACTGTCAGGTTATAATGTAACTGTCAGGTTATAATGTAACTGAGGTTGTCAGGTTGTAATGTAACTGTCAGGTTGTAATGTAACTGTCAGGTTGTAATGTAACTGTCAGGTTGTCAGGTTGTAATGTAACTGTCAGGTTGTAATGTAACTGTCAGGTTGTCAGGTTGTAATGTAACTGTCAGGTTGTCAGGTTGTCAGGTTGTAATGTAACTGTCAGGTTGTAATGTAATTGTCAGGTTGTAATGTAACTGTCAGGTTGTCAGGTTGTAATGTAACTGTCAGGTTGTAATGTAACTGTCAGGTTATAATGTAACTGTCAGGTTATAATGTAACTGAGGTTGTCAGGTTGTAATGTAACTGTCAGGTTGTCAGGTTGTAATGTAACTGTCAGGTTGTAATGTAACTGTCAGGTTGTCAGGTTGTAATGTAACTGTCAGGTTGTCAGGTTGTAATGTAACTGTCAGGTTGTCAGGTTGTAATGTAACTGTCAGGTTGTCGTGTTGTAAAGTAACTGTCAGGTTGTCAGGTTGTAATGTAACTGTCAGGTTGTCAGGTTGTAATGTAACTGTCAGGTTGTAATGTAACTGTCAGGTTATAATATAACTGTCAGGTTGTCAGGTTGTAAAGTAACTGTCAGGTTGTCAGGTTGTAATGTAACTGTCAGGTTGTCAGGTTGTAATGTAACTGTCAGGTTGTCAGGTTGTAATGTAACTGTCAGGTTGTAATGTAACTGTCAGGTTATGATGTAACTGTCAGGTTGTAATGTAACTGTCAGGTTGTAATGTAACTGTCAGGTTGTCAGGTTGTCAGGTTGTAATGTAACTGTCAGGTTATAATGTAACTGTCAGGTTGTCAGGTTGTAATGTAACTGTCAGGTTGTAATGTAACTGTCAGGTTGTAATGTAACTGTCAGGTTATAATGTAACTGTCAGGTTGTCAGGTTGTAATGTAACTGTCAGGTTGTCAGGTTGTAATGTAACTGTCAGGTTGTAATGTAACTGTCAGGTTGTAATGTAACTGTCAGGTTGTAATGTAACTGTCAGGTTGTCAGGTTGTCAGGTTGTAATGTAACTGTCAGGTTGTAATGTAACTGTCAGGTTGTAATGTTACTGTCAGGTTGTCAGGTTGTAATGTAACTGTCAGGTTGTAATGTAACTGTCAGGTTGTCAGGTTGTAATGTAACTGTCAGGTTGTCAGGTTGTAATGTAACTGTCAGGTTGTCAGGTTGTAATGTAACTGTCAGGTTGTCAGGTTGTAAAGTAACTGTCAGGTTGTAATGTAACTGTCAGGTTGTCAGGTTGTAATGTAACTGTCAGGTTGTAAGGTAACTGTCAGGTTATAATGTAACTGTCAGGTTGTCAGGTTGTAATGTAACTGTCAGGTTGTCAGGTTGTAATGTAACTGTCAGGTTGTCAGGTTGTAATGTAACTGTCAGGTTGTAATGTAACTGTCAGGTTATAATATAACTGTCAGGTTGTCAGGTTGTAATGTAACTGTCAGGTTGTCAGGTTGTAATGTAACTGTCAGGTTGTCAGGTTGTAATGTAACTGTCAGGTTGTAAGGTAACTGTCAGGTTATAATGTAACTGTCAGGTTGTCAGGTTGTAATGTAACTGTCAGGTTGTCAGGTTGTAATGTAACTGTCAGGTTGTCAGGTTGTAATGTAACTGTCAGGTTGTCAGGTTGTAATGTAACTGTCAGGTTGTAATGTAACTGTCAGGTTATAATATAACTGTCAGGTTGTCAGGTTGTAATGTAACTGTCAGGTTGTCAGGTTGTAATGTAACTGTCAGGTTGTCAGGTTGTAATGTAACTGCCAGGTTGTAATGTAACTGTCAGGTTGTAATGTAACTGTCAGGTTGTAATGTAACTGTCAGGTTGTCAGGTTGTCAGGTTGTAATGTAACTGTCAGGTTATAATGTAACTGTCAGGTTGTCAGGTTGTAATGTAACTGTCAGGTTGTAATGTGACTGTCAGGTTGTAATGTAACTGTCAGGTTATAATGTAACTGTCAGGTTGTAATGTAACTGTCAGGTTGTCAGGTTATAATGTAACTGTCAGGTTGTAATGTAACTGTCAGGTTGTAATGTAACTGTCAGGTTGTCAGGTTGTCAGGTTGTAATGTAACTGTCAGGTTGTAATGTAACTGTCAGGTTATAATGTAACTGTCAGGTTGTCAGGTTATAATGTAACTGTCAGGTTATAATGTAACTGTCAGGTTGTAATGTAACTGTCAGATTATAATGTAACTGTCAGGTTGTAATGTAACTGTCAGGTTGTAATGTAACTGTCAGGTTGGCAGGTTGTAATGTAACTGTCAGGTTGTAATGTAACTGTCAGGTTGGCAGGTTGTAATGTAACTATCAGGTTGTAATGTAACTGTCAGGTTGTCAGGTTGTAATGTAACTGTCAGGTTGTAATGTAACTGTCAGGTTGTAATGTAACTGTCAGGTTGTAATGTAACTGTCAGGTTGTAATGTAACTGTCAGGTTATAATGTAACTGTCAGGTTGTAATGTAACTGTCAGGTTGTCAGGTTGTAATGTAACTGTCAGGTTGTCAGGTTGTAATGTTGTAATGTAACTGTCAGGTTGTCAGGTTGTAATGTAACTGTCAGGTTGTAATGTAACTGTCAGGTTGTAATGTAACTGTCAGGTTGTCAGGTTGTAATGTAACTGTCAGGTTGTCAGGTTGTAATGTAACTGTCAGGTTGTCAGGTTGTAATGTAACTATCAGGTTGTAATGTAACTGTCAGGTTGTAATGTAACTGTCAGGTTGTAATGTAACTGTCAGGTAACTGTCAGGTTGTCAGGTTGTAATGTAACTGTCAGGTTGTCAGGTTGTAATGTAACTGTCAGGTTGTCAGGTTGTAATGTAACTGTCAGGTTGTAATGTAACTGTCAGGTTTCAATGTAACTGTCAGGTTGTAATGTAACTGTCAGGTTGTAATGTAACTGTCAGGTTGTCAGGTTGTCAGGTTGTAATGTAACTGTCAGGTTGTAATGTAACTGTCAGGTTGTAATGTAACTGTCAGGTTGTCAGGTTGTAATGTAACTGTCAGGTTGTAATGTAACTGTCAGGTTGTCAGGTTGTAATGTAACTGTCAGGTTGTCAGGTTGTAATGTAACTGTCAGGTTGTAATGTAACTGTCAGGTTGTAATGTAACTGTCAGGTTGTCAGGTTATAATGTAACTGTCAGGTTATAATGTAACTGAGGTTGTCAGGTTGTAATGTAACTGTCAGGTTGTAATGTAACTGTCAGGTTGTAATGTAACTGTCAGGTTGTCAGGTTGTAATGTAACTGTCAGGTTGTAATGTAACTGTCAGGTTGTCAGGTTGTAATGTAACTGTCAGGTTGTCAGGTTGTCAGGTTGTAATGTAACTGTCAGGTTGTAATGTAACTGTCAGGTTGTCAGGTTGTAATGTAACTGTCAGGTTGTAATGTAACTGTCAGGTTGTCAGGTTGTAATGTAACTGTCAGGTTGTCAGGTTGTAATGTAACTGTCAGGTTTTAATGTAACTGTCAGGTTATAATGTAACTGTCAGGTTATAATGTAACTGAGGTTGTCAGGTTGTAATGTAACTGTCAGGTTGTAATGTAACTGTCAGGTTGTAATGTAACTGTCAGGTTGTAATGTAACTGTCAGGTTGTCAGGTTGTAATGTAACTGTCAGGTTGTCAGGTTGTCAGGTTGTAATGTAACTGTCAGGTTGTAATGTAACTGTCAGGTTGTAATGTAACTGTCAGGTTGTAATGTAACTGTCAGGTTGTCAGGTTGTCAGGTTGTAATGTAACTGTCAGGTTATAATGTAACTGTCAGGTTGTCAGGTTGTAATGTAACTGTCAGGTTGTAATGTGACTGTCAGGTTGTAATGTAACTGTCAGGTTGTAATGTAACTGTCAGGTTGTAATGTAACTGTCAGGTTGTAATGTAACTGTCAGGTTGTCAGGTTGTAATGTAACTGTCAGGTTGTAATATAACTGTCAGGTTGTTAGGTTGTAATGTAACTGTCAGGTTGTAATGTAACTGTCAGGTTGTAATGTAACTGTCAGGTTGTAATGTAACTGTCAGGTTGTAATGTAACTGTCAGGTTGTCAGGTTGTAATGTAACTGTCAGGTTATAATGTAACTGTCAGGTTGTCAGGTTGTAATGTAACTGTCAGGTTGTCAGGTTGTAATGTAACTGTCAGGTTGTAATGTAACTGTCAGGTTGTCAGGTTGTAATGTAACTGTCAGGTTGTAATGTAACTGTCAGGTTATAATGTAACTGTCAGGTTATAATGTAACTGTCAGGTTGTCAGGTTGTAATGTAACTTTCAGGTTGTCAGGTTGTAATGTAACTGTCAAGTTATAATGTAACTGTCAGGTTATAATGTAACTGAGGTTGTCAGGTTGTAATGTAACTGTCAGGTTGTCAGGTTGTAATGTAACTGTCAGGTTGTAATGTAACTGTCACATTGTCATGTTGTAATGTAACTGTCAGGTTATAATGTAACTGAGGTTGTCAGGTTGTAATGTAACTGTCAGGTTGTAATGTAACTGTCAGGTTGTAATGTAACTGTCAGGTTGTCAGGTTGTAATGTAACTGTCAGGTTGTCAGGTTGTAATGTAACTGTCAGGTTGTCAGGTTGTAATGTAACTGTCAGGTTGTTAGGTTGTAATGTATCTGTCAGGATGTAATGTAACTGTCAGGTTGTAATGTAACTGTCAGGTTGTCAGGTTGTAATGTAACTGTCAGGTTGTAATGTAGCTGTCAGGTTGTAATGTAACTGTCAGGTTGTAATGTAACTGTCAGGTTGTAATGTAACTGTCAGGTTGTCAGGTTGTAATGCAACTGTCAGGTTGTAATGTAACTGTCAAGTTATAATGTAACTGTCAGGTTATAATGTAACTGAGGTTGTCAGGTTGTAATGTAACTGTCAGGTTGTCAGGTTGTAATGTAACTGTCACGTTGTCAGGTTGTAATGTAACTGTCAGGTTATAATGTAACTGTCAGGTTGTAATGTAACTGTCAGGTTGTAATGTAACTGTCAGGTTGTAATGTAACTGTCAGGTTGTAATGTAACTGTCAGGTTGTCAGGTTGTAATGTAACTGTCAGGTTGTAATATAACTGTCAGGTTGTCAGGTTGTAATGTAACTGTCAGGTTGTCAGGTTGTAATGTAACTGTCAGGTTGTAATGTAACTGTCAGGTTATAATGTAACTGTCAGGTTGTAATGTAACTGTCAGGTTGTCAGGTTGTAATGTAACTGTCAGGTTGTCAGGTTGTAATGTAACTGTCAGGTTGTCAGGTTGTAATGTAACTGTCAGGATGTAATGTAACTGTCAGGTTGTAATATAACTGGCAGGTTGTAATGTAACTGTCAGGTTGTAATGTAACTGTCAGGTTGTAATGTAACTGTCAGGTTGTCAGGTTGTAATGTAACTCTCAGGTTGTCAGGTTGTAATGTAACTGTCAGGTTGTAATGTAACTGTCAGGTTGTAATGTAACTGTCAGGTTGTAATGTAACTGTCAGGTTATAATGTAACTGAGGTTGTCAGGTTGTAATGTAACTGTCAGGTTGTCAGGTTGTAATGTAACTGTCACGTTGTCAGGTTGTAATGTAACTGTCAGGTTATAATGTAACTGTCAGGTTGTAATGTAACTGTCAGGTTGTAATGTAACTGTCAGGTTGTAATGTAACTGTCAGGTTGTCAGGTTGTAATGTAACTCTCAGGTTGTAATATAACTGTCAGGTTGTCAGGTTGTAATGTAACTGTCAGGTTGTCAGGTTGTAATGTAACTCTCAGGTTGAAATGTAACTGTCAGGTTATAATGTAACTGTCAGGTTGTAATGTAACTGTCAGGTTGTCAGGTTGTAATGTAACTGTCAGGTTGTCAGGTTGTAATGTAACTGTCAGGTTGTCAGGTTGTAATGTAACTGTCAGGATGTAATGTAACTGTCAGGTTGTAATATAACTGGCAGGTTGTAATGTAACTGTCAGGTTGTAATGTAACTGTCAGGTTGTAATGTAACTGTCAGGTTGTCAGGTTGTAATGTAACTCTCAGGTTGTCAGGTTGTAATGTAACTGTCAGGTTGTAATGTAACTGTCAGGTTGTAATGTAACTGTCAGGTTGTAATGTAACTGTCAGGTTATAATGTAACTGAGGTTGTCAGGTTGTAATGTAACTGTCAGGTTGTCAGGTTGTAATGTAACTGTCACGTTGTCAGGTTGTAATGTAACTGTCAGGTTATAATGTAACTGTCAGGTTGTAATGTAACTGTCAGGTTGTCATGTAACTGTCAGGTTGTAATGTAACTGTCAGGTTGTCAGGTTGTAATGTAACTGTCAGGTTGTAATATAACTGTCAGGTTGTCAGGTTGTAATGTAACTGTCAGGTTGTCAGGTTGTAATGTAACTCTCAGGTTGAAATGTAACTGTCAGGTTATAATGTAACTGTCAGGTTGTTAGGTTGTAATGTAACTGTCAGGTTGTAATGTAACTGTCAGGTTGTAATGTAACTGTCAGGTTGTAATGTAACTGTCAGGTTGTAATGTAACTGTCAGGTTGTCAGGTTGTAATGTAACTGTCAGGTTATAATGTAACTGTCAGGTTGTCAGGTTGTAATGTAACTGTCAGGTTGTCAGGTTGTAATGTAACTGTCAGGTTGTAATGTAACTGTCAGGTTGTCAGGTTGTAATGTAACTGTCAGGTTGTAATGTAACTGTCAGGTTATAATGTAACTGTCAGGTTATAATGTAACTGTCAGGTTGTCAGGTTGTAATGTAACTTTCAGGTTGTCAGGTTGTAATGTAACTGTCAAGTTATAATGTAACTGTCAGGTTATAATGTAACTGAGGTTGTCAGGTTGTAATGTAACTGTCAGGTTGTCAGGTTGTAATGTAACTGTCAGGTTGTAATGTAACTGTCAGGTTGTCATGTTGTAATGTAACTGTCAGGTTATAATGTAACTGAGGTTGTCAGGTTGTAATGTAACTGTCAGGTTGTAATGTAACTGTCAGGTTGTAATGTAACTGTCAGGTTGTCAGGTTGTAATGTAACTGTCAGGTTGTCAGGTTGTAATGTAACTGTCAGGTTGTCAGGTTGTAATGTAACTGTCAGGTTGTTAGGTTGTAATGTAACTGTCAGGATGTAATGTAACTGTCAGGTTGTAATGTAACTGTCAGGTTGTCAGGTTGTAATGTAACTGTCAGGTTGTAATGTAGCTGTCAGGTTGTAATGTAACTGTCAGGTTGTAATGTAACTGTCAGGTTGTAATGTAACTGTCAGGTTGTCAGGTTGTAATGCAACTGTCAGGTTGTAATGTAACTGTCAAGTTATAATGTAACTGTCAGGTTATAATGTAACTGAGGTTGTCAGGTTGTAATGTAACTGTCAGGTTGTCAGGTTGTAATGTAACTGTCACGTTGTCAGGTTGTAATGTAACTGTCAGGTTATAATGTAACTGTCAGGTTGTAATGTAACTGTCAGGTTGTAATGTAACTGTCAGGTTGTAATGTAACTGTCAGGTTGTAATGTAACTGTCAGGTTGTCAGGTTGTAATGTAACTGTCAGGTTGTAATATAACTGTCAGGTTGTCAGGTTGTAATGTAACTGTCAGGTTGTCAGGTTGTAATGTAACTGTCAGGTTGTAATGTAACTGTCAGGTTATAATGTAACTGTCAGGTTGTAATGTAACTGTCAGGTTGTCAGGTTGTAATGTAACTGTCAGGTTGTCAGGTTGTAATGTAACTGTCAGGTTGTCAGGTTGTAATGTAACTGTCAGGATGTAATGTAACTGTCAGGTTGTAATATAACTGGCAGGTTGTAATGTAACTGTCAGGTTGTAATGTAACTGTCAGGTTGTAATGTAACTGTCAGGTTGTCAGGTTGTAATGTAACTCTCAGGTTGTCAGGTTGTAATGTAACTGTCAGGTTGTAATGTAACTGTCAGGTTGTAATGTAACTGTCAGGTTGTAATGTAACTGTCAGGTTATAATGTAACTGAGGTTGTCAGGTTGTAATGTAACTGTCAGGTTGTCAGGTTGTAATGTAACTGTCACGTTGTCAGGTTGTAATGTAACTGTCAGGTTATAATGTAACTGTCAGGTTGTAATGTAACTGTCAGGTTGTAATGTAACTGTCAGGTTGTAATGTAACTGTCAGGTTGTCAGGTTGTAATGTAACTGTCAGGTTGTAATATAACTGTCAGGTTGTCAGGTTGTAATGTAACTGTCAGGTTGTCAGGTTGTAATGTAACTCTCAGGTTGAAATGTAACTGTCAGGTTATAATGTAACTGTCAGGTTGTAATGTAACTGTCAGGTTGTCAGGTTGTAATGTAACTGTCATGTTGTCAGGTTGTAATGTAACTGTCAGGTTGTCAGGTTGTAATGTAACTGTCAGGATGTAATGTAACTGTCAGGTTGTAATATAACTGGCAGGTTGTAATGTAACTGTCAGGTTGTATTGTAACTGTCAGGTTGTAATGTAACTGTCAGGTTGTCAGGTTGTAATGTAACTCTCAGGTTGTCAGGTTGTAATGTAACTGTCAGGTTGTAATGTAACTGTCAGGTTGTAATGTAACTGTCAGGTTGTAATGTAACTGTCAGGTTGTCAGGTTGTAATGTAACTGTCAGGTTATAATGTAACTGTCAGGTTGTCAGGTTGTAATGTAACTGTCAGGTTGTAATGTAACTGTCAGGCTATAATGTAACTGTCAGGTTATAATGTAACTGTCAAGTTGTCAGGTTGTAATGTAACTTTCAGGTTGTAATGTAACTGTCAGGTTGTCAGGTTGTAATGTAATAGTCAGGTTGTACTGTAACTGTCAGGTTGTAATGTAGCTGTCAGGTTGTAATGTAGCTGTCATGTTGTAATGTAGCTGTCAGGTTGTAATGTAACTGTCAGGTTGTAATGTAACTGTCAGGTTGTAATGTAACTGTCAGGTTGTCAGGTTGTAATGTAACTGTCAGGTTGTAATATAACTGTCAGGTTGTTAGGTTCTAATGTAACTGTCAGGTTGTAATGTTACTGTCAGGTTGTAATGTAACTGTCAGGTTGTAATGTAACTGTCAGGTTGTCAGGTTGTAATGTAACTCTCAGGTTGTCAGGTTGTAATGTAACTGTCAGGTTGTCAGGTTGTAATGTAACTGTCAGGATGTAATGTAACTGTCAGGTTGTAATATAACTGTCAGGTTGTAATGTAACTGTCAGGTTGTAATGTAACTGTCAGGTTGTCAGGTTGTAATGTAACTGTCAGGTTGTCAGGTTGTAATGTAACTCTCAGGTTGTCAGGTTGTAATGTAACTGTCAGGTTGTAATGTAACTGTCAGGTTGTAATGTAACTGTCAGGTTGTAATGTAACTGTCAGGTTGTCAGGTTGTAATGTAACAGTCAGGTTATAATGTAACTGTCAGGTTGTCAGGTTGTAATGTAACTGTCAGGTTGTCAGGTTGTAATGTAACTGTCAGGTTGTAATGTAACTGTCAGGTTGTCAGGTTGTAATGTAACTGTCAGGTTGTAATGTAACTGTCAGGTTATAATGTAACTGTCAGGTTATAATGTAACTGTCAGGTTGTCAGGTTGTAATGTAACTGTCAGGTTGTAATGTAACTGTCAGGTTGTAATGTAACTGTCAGGTTGTCAGGTTGTAATGTAACTGTCAGGTTGTAATGTAACTGTCAGGTTGTCAGGTTGTAATGTAACTGTCAGGTTGTCAGGTTGTCAGGTTGTAATGTAACTGTCAGGTTGTAATGTAACTGTCAGGTTGTCAGGTTGTAATGTAACTGTCAGGTTGTAATGTAACTGTCAGGTTGTCAGGTTGTAATGTAACTGTCAGGTTGTCAGGTTGTAATGTAACTGTCAGGTTTTAATGTAACTGTCAGGTTATAATGTAACTGTCAGGTTATAATGTAACTGAGGTTGTCAGGTTGTAATGTAACTGTCAGGTTGTAATGTAACTGTCAGGTTGTAATGTAACTGTCAGGTTGTCAGGTTGTAATGTAACTGTCAGGTTGTAATGTAACTGTCAGGTTGTCAGGTTGTAATGTAACTGTCAGGTTGTCAGGTTGTCAGGTTGTAATGTAACTGTCAGGTTGTAATGTAATTGTCAGGTTGTAATGTAACTGTCAGGTTGTCAGGTTGTAATGTAACTGTCAGGTTGTAATGTAACTGTCAGGTTATAATGTAACTGTCAGGTTATAATGTAACTGAGGTTGTCAGGTTGTAATGTAACTGTCAGGTTGTCAGGTTGTAATGTAACTGTCAGGTTGTAATGTAACTGTCAGGTTGTCAGGTTGTAATGTAACTGTCAGGTTGTCAGGTTGTAATGTAACTGTCAGGTTGTCAGGTTGTAATGTAACTGTCAGGTTGTCGTGTTGTAAAGTAACTGTCAGGTTGTCAGGTTGTAATGTAACTGTCAGGTTGTCAGGTTGTAATGTAACTGTCAGGTTGTAATGTAACTGTCAGGTTATAATATAACTGTCAGGTTGTCAGGTTGTAAAGTAACTGTCAGGTTGTCAGGTTGTAATGTAACTGTCAGGTTGTCAGGTTGTAATGTAACTGTCAGGTTGTCAGGTTGTAATGTAACTGTCAGGTTGTAATGTAACTGTCAGGTTATGATGTAACTGTCAGGTTGTAATGTAACTGTCAGGTTGTAATGTAACTGTCAGGTTGTCAGGTTGTCAGGTTGTAATGTAACTGTCAGGTTATAATGTAACTGTCAGGTTGTCAGGTTGTAATGTAACTGTCAGGTTGTAATGTAACTGTCAGGTTGTAATGTAACTGTCAGGTTATAATGTAACTGTCAGGTTGTCAGGTTGTAATGTAACTGTCAGGTTGTCAGGTTGTAATGTAACTGTCAGGTTGTAATGTAACTGTCAGGTTGTAATGTAACTGTCAGGTTGTAATGTAACTGTCAGGTTGTCAGGTTGTCAGGTTGTAATGTAACTGTCAGGTTGTAATGTAACTGTCAGGTTGTAATGTTACTGTCAGGTTGTCAGGTTGTAATGTAACTGTCAGGTTGTAATGTAACTGTCAGGTTGTCAGGTTGTAATGTAACTGTCAGGTTGTCAGGTTGTAATGTAACTGTCAGGTTGTCAGGTTGTAATGTAACTGTCAGGTTGTCAGGTTGTAAAGTAACTGTCAGGTTGTAATGTAACTGTCAGGTTGTCAGGTTGTAATGTAACTGTCAGGTTGTAAGGTAACTGTCAGGTTATAATGTAACTGTCAGGTTGTCAGGTTGTAATGTAACTGTCAGGTTGTCAGGTTGTAATGTAACTGTCAGGTTGTCAGGTTGTAATGTAACTGTCAGGTTGTAATGTAACTGTCAGGTTATAATATAACTGTCAGGTTGTCAGGTTGTAATGTAACTGTCAGGTTGTCAGGTTGTAATGTAACTGTCAGGTTGTCAGGTTGTAATGTAACTGTCAGGTTGTAAGGTAACTGTCAGGTTATAATGTAACTGTCAGGTTGTCAGGTTGTAATGTAACTGTCAGGTTGTCAGGTTGTAATGTAACTGTCAGGTTGTCAGGTTGTAATGTAACTGTCAGGTTGTCAGGTTGTAATGTAACTGTCAGGTTGTAATGTAACTGTCAGGTTATAATATAACTGTCAGGTTGTCAGGTTGTAATGTAACTGTCAGGTTGTCAGGTTGTAATGTAACTGTCAGGTTGTCAGGTTGTAATGTAACTGCCAGGTTGTAATGTAACTGTCAGGTTGTAATGTAACTGTCAGGTTGTAATGTAACTGTCAGGTTGTCAGGTTGTCAGGTTGTAATGTAACTGTCAGGTTATAATGTAACTGTCAGGTTGTCAGGTTGTAATGTAACTGTCAGGTTGTAATGTGACTGTCAGGTTGTAATGTAACTGTCAGGTTATAATGTAACTGTCAGGTTGTAATGTAACTGTCAGGTTGTCAGGTTATAATGTAACTGTCAGGTTGTAATGTAACTGTCAGGTTGTAATGTAACTGTCAGGTTGTCAGGTTGTCAGGTTGTAATGTAACTGTCAGGTTGTAATGTAACTGTCAGGTTGTAATGTAACTGTCAGGTTGTCAGGTTATAATGTAACTGTCAGGTTATAATGTAACTGTCAGGTTGTAATGTAACTGTCAGATTATAATGTAACTGTCAGGTTGTAATGTAACTGTCAGGTTGTAATGTAACTGTCAGGTTGGCAGGTTGTAATGTAACTGTCAGGTTGTAATGTAACTGTCAGGTTGGCAGGTTGTAATGTAACTATCAGGTTGTAATGTAACTGTCAGGTTGTCAGGTTGTAATGTAACTGTCAGGTTGTAATGTAACTGTCAGGTTGTAATGTAACTGTCAGGTTGTAATGTAACTGTCAGGTTGTAATGTAACTGTCAGGTTATAATGTAACTGTCAGGTTGTAATGTAACTGTCAGGTTGTCAGGTTGTAATGTAACTGTCAGGTTGTCAGGTTGTAATGTTGTAATGTAACTGTCAGGTTGTCAGGTTGTAATGTAACTGTCAGGTTGTAATGTAACTGTCAGGTTGTAATGTAACTGTCAGGTTGTCAGGTTGTAATGTAACTGTCAGGTTGTCAGGTTGTAATGTAACTGTCAGGTTGTCAGGTTGTAATGTAACTATCAGGTTGTAATGTAACTGTCAGGTTGTAATGTAACTGTCAGGTTGTAATGTAACTGTCAGGTAACTGTCAGGTTGTCAGGTTGTAATGTAACTGTCAGGTTGTCAGGTTGTAATGTAACTGTCAGGTTGTCAGGTTGTAATGTAACTGTCAGGTTGTAATGTAACTGTCAGGTTTCAATGTAACTGTCAGGTTGTAATGTAACTGTCAGGTTGTAATGTAACTGTCAGGTTGTCAGGTTGTCAGGTTGTAATGTAACTGTCAGGTTGTAATGTAACTGTCAGGTTGTAATGTAACTGTCAGGTTGTCAGGTTGTAATCTAACTGTCAGGTTGTAATGTAACTGTCAGGTTGTCAGGTTGTAATGTAACTGTCAGGTTGTCAGGTTGTAATGTAACTGTCAGGTTGTAATGTAACTGTCAGGTTGTAATGTAACTGTCAGGTTGTCAGGTTATAATGTAACTGTCAGGTTATAATGTAACTGAGGTTGTCAGGTTGTAATGTAACTGTCAGGTTGTAATGTAACTGTCAGGTTGTAATGTAACTGTCAGGTTGTCAGGTTGTAATGTAACTGTCAGGTTGTAATGTAACTGTCAGGTTGTCAGGTTGTAATGTAACTGTCAGGTTGTCAGGTTGTCAGGTTGTAATGTAACTGTCAGGTTGTAATGTAACTGTCAGGTTGTCAGGTTGTAATGTAACTGTCAGGTTGTAATGTAACTGTCAGGTTGTCAGGTTGTAATGTAACTGTCAGGTTGTCAGGTTGTAATGTAACTGTCAGGTTTTAATGTAACTGTCAGGTTATAATGTAACTGTCAGGTTATAATGTAACTGAGGTTGTCAGGTTGTAATGTAACTGTCAGGTTGTAATGTAACTGTCAGGTTGTAATGTAACTGTCAGGTTGTAATGTAACTGTCAGGTTGTCAGGTTGTAATGTAACTGTCAGGTTGTCAGGTTGTCAGGTTGTAATGTAACTGTCAGGTTGTAATGTAACTGTCAGGTTGTAATGTAACTGTCAGGTTGTAATGTAACTGTCAGGTTGTCAGGTTGTCAGGTTGTAATGTAACTGTCAGGTTATAATGTAACTGTCAGGTTGTCAGGTTGTAATGTAACTGTCAGGTTGTAATGTGACTGTCAGGTTGTAATGTAACTGTCAGGTTGTAATGTAACTGTCAGGTTGTAATGTAACTGTCAGGTTGTAATGTAACTGTCAGGTTGTCAGGTTGTAATGTAACTGTCAGGTTGTAATATAACTGTCAGGTTGTTAGGTTGTAATGTAACTGTCAGGTTGTAATGTAACTGTCAGGTTGTAATGTAACTGTCAGGTTGTAATGTAACTGTCAGGTTGTAATGTAACTGTCAGGTTGTCAGGTTGTAATGTAACTGTCAGGTTATAATGTAACTGTCAGGTTGTCAGGTTGTAATGTAACTGTCAGGTTGTCAGGTTGTAATGTAACTGTCAGGTTGTAATGTAACTGTCAGGTTGTCAGGTTGTAATGTAACTGTCAGGTTGTAATGTAACTGTCAGGTTATAATGTAACTGTCAGGTTATAATGTAACTGTCAGGTTGTCAGGTTGTAATGTAACTTTCAGGTTGTCAGGTTGTAATGTAACTGTCAAGTTATAATGTAACTGTCAGGTTATAATGTAACTGAGGTTGTCAGGTTGTAATGTAACTGTCAGGTTGTCAGGTTGTAATGTAACTGTCAGGTTGTAATGTAACTGTCACATTGTCATGTTGTAATGTAACTGTCAGGTTATAATGTAACTGAGGTTGTCAGGTTGTAATGTAACTGTCAGGTTGTAATGTAACTGTCAGGTTGTAATGTAACTGTCAGGTTGTCAGGTTGTAATGTAACTGTCAGGTTGTCAGGTTGTAATGTAACTGTCAGGTTGTCAGGTTGTAATGTAACTGTCAGGTTGTTAGGTTGTAATGTATCTGTCAGGATGTAATGTAACTGTCAGGTTGTAATGTAACTGTCAGGTTGTCAGGTTGTAATGTAACTGTCAGGTTGTAATGTAGCTGTCAGGTTGTAATGTAACTGTCAGGTTGTAATGTAACTGTCAGGTTGTAATGTAACTGTCAGGTTGTCAGGTTGTAATGCAACTGTCAGGTTGTAATGTAACTGTCAAGTTATAATGTAACTGTCAGGTTATAATGTAACTGAGGTTGTCAGGTTGTAATGTAACTGTCAGGTTGTCAGGTTGTAATGTAACTGTCACGTTGTCAGGTTGTAATGTAACTGTCAGGTTATAATGTAACTGTCAGGTTGTAATGTAACTGTCAGGTTGTAATGTAACTGTCAGGTTGTAATGTAACTGTCAGGTTGTAATGTAACTGTCAGGTTGTCAGGTTGTAATGTAACTGTCAGGTTGTAATATAACTGTCAGGTTGTCAGGTTGTAATGTAACTGTCAGGTTGTCAGGTTGTAATGTAACTGTCAGGTTGTAATGTAACTGTCAGGTTATAATGTAACTGTCAGGTTGTAATGTAACTGTCAGGTTGTCAGGTTGTAATGTAACTGTCAGGTTGTCAGGTTGTAATGTAACTGTCAGGTTGTCAGGTTGTAATGTAACTGTCAGGATGTAATGTAACTGTCAGGTTGTAATATAACTGGCAGGTTGTAATGTAACTGTCAGGTTGTAATGTAACTGTCAGGTTGTAATGTAACTGTCAGGTTGTCAGGTTGTAATGTAACTCTCAGGTTGTCAGGTTGTAATGTAACTGTCAGGTTGTAATGTAACTGTCAGGTTGTAATGTAACTGTCAGGTTGTAATGTAACTGTCAGGTTATAATGTAACTGAGGTTGTCAGGTTGTAATGTAACTGTCAGGTTGTCAGGTTGTAATGTAACTGTCACGTTGTCAGGTTGTAATGTAACTGTCAGGTTATAATGTAACTGTCAGGTTGTAATGTAACTGTCAGGTTGTAATGTAACTGTCAGGTTGTAATGTAACTGTCAGGTTGTCAGGTTGTAATGTAACTGTCAGGTTGTAATATAACTGTCAGGTTGTCAGGTTGTAATGTAACTGTCAGGTTGTCAGGTTGTAATGTAACTCTCAGGTTGAAATGTAACTGTCAGGTTATAATGTAACTGTCAGGTTGTAATGTAACTGTCAGGTTGTCAGGTTGTAATGTAACTGTCAGGTTGTCAGGTTGTAATGTAACTGTCAGGTTGTCAGGTTGTAATGTAACTGTCAGGATGTAATGTAACTGTCAGGTTGTAATATAACTGGCAGGTTGTAATGTAACTGTCAGGTTGTAATGTAACTGTCAGGTTGTAATGTAACTGTCAGGTTGTCAGGTTGTAATGTAACTCTCAGGTTGTCAGGTTGTAATGTAACTGTCAGGTTGTAATGTAACTGTCAGGTTGTAATGTAACTGTCAGGTTGTAATGTAACTGTCAGGTTATAATGTAACTGAGGTTGTCAGGTTGTAATGTAACTGTCAGGTTGTCAGGTTGTAATGTAACTGTCACGTTGTCAGGTTGTAATGTAACTGTCAGGTTATAATGTAACTGTCAGGTTGTAATGTAACTGTCAGGTTGTCATGTAACTGTCAGGTTGTAATGTAACTGTCAGGTTGTCAGGTTGTAATGTAACTGTCAGGTTGTAATATAACTGTCAGGTTGTCAGGTTGTAATGTAACTGTCAGGTTGTCAGGTTGTAATGTAACTCTCAGGTTGAAATGTAACTGTCAGGTTATAATGTAACTGTCAGGTTGTTAGGTTGTAATGTAACTGTCAGGTTGTAATGTAACTGTCAGGTTGTAATGTAACTGTCAGGTTGTAATGTAACTGTCAGGTTGTAATGTAACTGTCAGGTTGAAATGTAACTGTCAGGTTGTCAGGTTGTAATGTAACTGTCAGGTTATAATGTAACTGTCAGGTTGTCAGGTTGTAATGTAACTGTCAGGTTGTCAGGTTGTAATGTAACTGTCAGGTTGTAATGTAACTGTCAGGTTGTCAGGTTGTAATGTAACTGTCAGGTTGTAATGTAACTGTCAGGTTATAATGTAACTGTCAGGTTATAATGTAACTGTCAGGTTGTCAGGTTGTAATGTAACTTTCAGGTTGTCAGGTTGTAATGTAACTGTCAAGTTATAATGTAACTGTCAGGTTATAATGTAACTGAGGTTGTCAGGTTGTAATGTAACTGTCAGGTTGTCAGGTTGTAATGTAACTGTCAGGTTGTAATGTAACTGTCAGGTTGTCATGTTGTAATGTAACTGTCAGGTTATAATGTAACTGAGGTTGTCAGGTTGTAATGTAACTGTCAGGTTGTAATGTAACTGTCAGGTTGTAATGTAACTGTCAGGTTGTCAGGTTGTAATGTAACTGTCAGGTTGTCAGGTTGTAATGTAACTGTCAGGTTGTCAGGTTGTAATGTAACTGTCAGGTTGTTAGGTTGTAATGTAACTGTCAGGATGTAATGTAACTGTCAGGTTGTAATGTAACTGTCAGGTTGTCAGGTTGTAATGTAACTGTCAGGTTGTAATGTAGCTGTCAGGTTGTAATGTAACTGTCAGGTTGTAATGTAACTGTCAGGTTGTAATGTAACTGTCAGGTTGTCAGGTTGTAATGCAACTGTCAGGTTGTAATGTAACTGTCAAGTTATAATGTAACTGTCAGGTTATAATGTAACTGAGGTTGTCAGGTTGTAATGTAACTGTCAGGTTGTCAGGTTGTAATGTAACTGTCACGTTGTCAGGTTGTAATGTAACTGTCAGGTTATAATGTAACTGTCAGGTTGTAATGTAACTGTCAGGTTGTAATGTAACTGTCAGGTTGTAATGTAACTGTCAGGTTGTAATGTAACTGTCAGGTTGTCAGGTTGTAATGTAACTGTCAGGTTGTAATATAACTGTCAGGTTGTCAGGTTGTAATGTAACTGTCAGGTTGTCAGGTTGTAATGTAACTGTCAGGTTGTAATGTAACTGTCAGGTTATAATGTAACTGTCAGGTTGTAATGTAACTGTCAGGTTGTCAGGTTGTAATGTAACTGTCAGGTTGTCAGGTTGTAATGTAACTGTCAGGTTGTCAGGTTGTAATGTAACTGTCAGGATGTAATGTAACTGTCAGGTTGTAATATAACTGGCAGGTTGTAATGTAACTGTCAGGTTGTAATGTAACTGTCAGGTTGTAATGTAACTGTCAGGTTGTCAGGTTGTAATGTAACTCTCAGGTTGTCAGGTTGTAATGTAACTGTCAGGTTGTAATGTAACTGTCAGGTTGTAATGTAACTGTCAGGTTGTAATGTAACTGTCAGGTTATAATGTAACTGAGGTTGTCAGGTTGTAATGTAACTGTCAGGTTGTCAGGTTGTAATGTAACTGTCACGTTGTCAGGTTGTAATGTAACTGTCAGGTTATAATGTAACTGTCAGGTTGTAATGTAACTGTCAGGTTGTAATGTAACTGTCAGGTTGTAATGTAACTGTCAGGTTGTCAGGTTGTAATGTAACTGTCAGGTTGTAATATAACTGTCAGGTTGTCAGGTTGTAATGTAACTGTCAGGTTGTCAGGTTGTAATGTAACTCTCAGGTTGAAATGTAACTGTCAGGTTATAATGTAACTGTCAGGTTGTAATGTAACTGTCAGGTTGTCAGGTTGTAATGTAACTGTCATGTTGTCAGGTTGTAATGTAACTGTCAGGTTGTCAGGTTGTAATGTAACTGTCAGGATGTAATGTAACTGTCAGGTTGTAATATAACTGGCAGGTTGTAATGTAACTGTCAGGTTGTATTGTAACTGTCAGGTTGTAATGTAACTGTCAGGTTGTCAGGTTGTAATGTAACTCTCAGGTTGTCAGGTTGTAATGTAACTGTCAGGTTGTAATGTAACTGTCAGGTTGTAATGTAACTGTCAGGTTGTAATGTAACTGTCAGGTTGTCAGGTTGTAATGTAACTGTCAGGTTATAATGTAACTGTCAGGTTGTCAGGTTGTAATGTAACTGTCAGGTTGTCAGGTTGTAATGTAACTGTCAGGTTGTAATGTAACTGTCAGGTTGTCAGGTTGTAATGTAACTGTCAGGTTGTAATGTAACTGTCAGGCTATAATGTAACTGTCAGGTTATAATGTAACTGTCAAGTTGTCAGGTTGTAATGTAACTTTCAGGTTGTAATGTAACTGTCAGGTTGTCAGGTTGTAATGTAATAGTCAGGTTGTACTGTAACTGTCAGGTTGTAATGTAGCTGTCAGGTTGTAATGTAGCTGTCATGTTGTAATGTAGCTGTCAGGTTGTAATGTAACTGTCAGGTTGTAATGTAACTGTCAGGTTGTAATGTAACTGTCAGGTTGTCAGGTTGTAATGTAACTGTCAGGTTGTAATATAACTGTCAGGTTGTTAGGTTCTAATGTAACTGTCAGGTTGTAATGTTACTGTCAGGTTGTAATGTAACTGTCAGGTTGTAATGTAACTGTCAGGTTGTCAGGTTGTAATGTAACTCTCAGGTTGTCAGGTTGTAATGTAACTGTCAGGTTGTCAGGTTGTAATGTAACTGTCAGGATGTAATGTAACTGTCAGGTTGTAATATAACTGTCAGGTTGTAATGTAACTGTCAGGTTGTAATGTAACTGTCAGGTTGTCAGGTTGTAATGTAACTGTCAGGTTGTCAGGTTGTAATGTAACTCTCAGGTTGTCAGGTTGTAATGTAACTGTCAGGTTGTAATGTAACTGTCAGGTTGTAATGTAACTGTCAGGTTGTAATGTAACTGTCAGGTTGTCAGGTTGTAATGTAACAGTCAGGTTATAATGTAACTGTCAGGTTGTCAGGTTGTAATGTAACTGTCAGGTTGTCAGGTTGTAATGTAACTGTCAGGTTGTAATGTAACTGTCAGGTTGTCAGGTTGTAATGTAACTGTCAGGTTGTAATGTAACTGTCAGGTTATAATGTAACTGTCAGGTTATAATGTAACTGTCAGGTTGTCAGGTTGTAATGTAACTTTCAGGTTGTAATGTAACTGTCAGGTTGTCAGGTTGTAATGTAACTGTCAGGTTGTACTGTAACTGTCAGGTTGTAATGTAGCTGTCAGGTTGTAATGTAGCTGTCATGTTGTAATGTAGCTGTCAGGTTGTAATGTAACTGTCAGGTTGTAATGTAACTGTCAGGTTGTAATGTAACTGTCAGGTTGTCAGGTTGTAATGTAACTGTCAGGTTGTAATATAACTGTCAGGTTGTTAGGTTGTAATGTAACTGTCAGGTTGTAATGTAACTGTCAGGTTGTAATGTAACTGTCAGGTTGTCAGGTTGTAATGTAACTGTCAGGTTATAATGTAACTGTCAGGTTGTCAGGTTGTAATGTAACTGTCAGGTTGTCAGGTTGTAATGTAACTGTCAGGTTGTAATGTAACTGTCAGGTTGTCAGGTTGTAATGTAACTGTCAGGTTGTAATGTAACTGTCAGGTTATAATGTAACTGTCAGGTTGTCAGGTTGTAATGTAACTTTCAGGTTGTCAGGTTGTAATGTAACTGTCAGGTTGTAATGTAACTGTCAAGTTATAATGTAACTGTCAGGTTATAATGTAACTGAGGTTGTCAGGTTGTAATGTAACTGTCAGGTTGTCAGGTTGTAATGTAACTGTCAGGTTGTAATGTAACTGTCACGTTGTCATGTTGTAATGTAACTGTCAGGTTATAATGTAACTGAGGTTGTCAGGTTGTAATGTAACTGTCAGGTTGTAATGTAACTGTCAGGTTGTAATGTAACTGTCAGGTTGTCAGGTTGTATTGTAACTGTCAGGTTGTCAGGTTGTAATGTAACTGTCAGGTTGTCAGGTTGTAATGTAACTGTCAGGTTGTTAGGTTGTAATGTAACTGTCAGGATGTAATGTAACTGTCAGGTTGTAATGTAACTGTCAGGTTGTCAGGTTGTAATGTAACTGTCAGGTTGTCAGGTTGTAATGTAACTGTCAGGTTGTAATGTAACTGTCAGGTTGTCAGGTAACTGTCAGGTTGTCAGGTTGTAATGTAACTGTCAGGTTGTCAGGTTGTAATGTAACTGTCAGGTTGTACTGTAACTGTCAGGTTGTAATGTAGCTGTCAGGTTGTAATGTAGCTGTCATGTTGTAATGTAGCTGTCAGGTTGTAATGTAACTGTCAGGTTGTAATGTAACTGTCAGGTTGTAATGTAACTGTCAGGTTGTCAGGTTGTAATGTAACTGTCAGGTTGTAATATAACTGTCAGGTTGTCAGGTTGTAATGTAACTGTCAGGTTGTAATGTAACTGTCAGGTTGTAATGTAACTGTCAGGTTGTAATGTAACTGTCAGGTTGTAATGTAACTGTCAGGTTGTCAGGTTGTCAGGTTATAATGTAACTGTCAGGTTGTCAGGTTGTAATGTAACTGTCAGGTTGTAATGTAACTGTCAGATCGTCAGGTTATAATGTAACTGTCAGGTTGTCAGGTTATAATGTAACTGTCAGGTTATAATGTAACTGTCAGGTAGTCAGGTTGTAATGTAACTGTCAGGATGTAATGTAACTGTCAGGTTGTAATGTAACTGTCAGGTTGTCAGGTTGTAATGTAACTGTCAGGTTATAATGTAACTGTCAGGTTGTCAGGTTGTAATGTAACTGTCAGGTTGTCAGGTTGTAATGTAACTGTCAGGTTGTAATGTAACTGTCAGGTTGTCAGGTTGTAATGTAACTGTCAGGTTGTAATGTAACTGTCAGGTTATAATGTAACTGTCAGGTTGTCAGGTTGTAATGTAACTTTCAGGTTGTCAGGTTGTAATGTAACTGTCAGGTTGTAATGTAACTGTCAAGTTATAATGTAACTGTCAGGTTATAATGTAACTGAGGTTGTCAGGTTGTAATGTAACTGTCAGGTTGTCAGGTTGTAATGTAACTGTCAGGTTGTAATGTAACTGTCACGTTGTCATGTTGTAATGTAACTGTCAGGTTATAATGTAACTGAGGTTGTCAGGTTGTAATGTAACTGTCAGGTTGTAATGTAACTGTCAGGTTGTAATGTAACTGTCAGGTTGTCAGGTTGTATTGTAACTGTCAGGTTGTCAGGTTGTAATGTAACTGTCAGGTTGTCAGGTTGTAATGTAACTGTCAGGTTGTTAGGTTGTAATGTAACTGTCAGGATGTAATGTAACTGTCAGGTTGTAATGTAACTGTCAGGTTGTCAGGTTGTAATGTAACTGTCAGGTTGTCAGGTTGTAATGTAACTGTCAGGTTGTAATGTAACTGTCAGGTTGTCAGGTAACTGTCAGGTTGTCAGGTTGTAATGTAACTGTCAGGTTGTCAGGTTGTAATGTAACTGTCAGGTTGTACTGTAACTGTCAGGTTGTAATGTAGCTGTCAGGTTGTAATGTAGCTGTCATGTTGTAATGTAGCTGTCAGGTTGTAATGTAACTGTCAGGTTGTAATGTAACTGTCAGGTTGTAATGTAACTGTCAGGTTGTCAGGTTGTAATGTAACTGTCAGGTTGTAATATAACTGTCAGGTTGTCAGGTTGTAATGTAACTGTCAGGTTGTAATGTAACTGTCAGGTTGTAATGTAACTGTCAGGTTGTAATGTAACTGTCAGGTTGTAATGTAACTGTCAGGTTGTCAGGTTGTCAGGTTATAATGTAACTGTCAGGTTGTCAGGTTGTAATGTAACTGTCAGGTTGTAATGTAACTGTCAGATCGTCAGGTTATAATGTAACTGTCAGGTTGTCAGGTTATAATGTAACTGTCAGGTTATAATGTAACTGTCAGGTAGTCAGGTTGTAATGTAACTGTCAGGATGTAATGTAACTGTCAGGTTGTAATGTAACTGTCAGGTTGTCAGGTTGTCAGGTTGTAATGTAACTGTCAGGTTGTCAGGTTGTCAGGTTGTAATGTAACTGTCAGGTTGTTAGGTTGTAATGTAACTGTCAGGATGTAATGTAACTGTCAGGTTGTAATGTAACTGTCAGGTTGTCAGGTTGTAATGTAACTGTCAGGTTGTCAGGTTGTAATGTAACTATCAGGTTGTCAGGTTGTAATGTAACTCTCAGGTTGTCAGGTTATAATGTAACTGTCAGGTTGTCAGGTTGTAATGCAACTGTCAGGTTGTAATGTAACTGTCAGGTTGTCAGTTATAATGCAAATGTCAGGTTGTAATGTAACTGTCAGGTTGTAATGTAACTGTCAGGTTGTCAGGTAACTGTCAGGTTGTCAGGTTGTAATGTAACTTTCAGGTTGTCAGGTTGTAATGTAACTGTCAGGTTGTAATGTAATTGTCAAGTTATAATGTAACTGTCAGGTTATAATGTAACTGAGGTTGTCAGGTTGTAATGTAACTGTCAGGTTGTCAGGTTGTAATGTAACTGTCACGTTGTCAGGTTGTAATGTAACTGTCAGGTTATAATGTAACTGTCAGGTTGTAATGTAACTGTCAGGTTGTAATGTAACTGTCAGGTTGTAATGTAACTGTCAGGTTGTAATGTAACTGTCAGGTTGTCAGGTTGTAATGTAACTGTCAGGTTGTAATATAACTGTCAGGTTGTCAGGTTGTAATGTAACTGTCAGGTTGTCAGGTTGTAATGTAACTGTCAGGTTGTAATGTAACTGTCAGGTTATAATGTAACTGTCATGTTGTAATGTAACTGTCAGGTTGTCAGGTTGTAATGTAACTGTCAGGTTGTCAGGTTGTAATGTAACTGTCAGGTTGTCAGGTTGTAATGTAACTGTCAGGATGTAATGTAACTGTCAGGTTGTAATATAACTGGCAGGTTGTAATGTAACTGTCAGGTTGTATTGTAACTGTCAGGTTGTAATGTAACTGTCAGGTTGTCAGGTTGTAATGTAACTCTCAGGTTGTCAGGTTGTAATGTAACTGTCAGGTTGTAATGTAACTGTCAGGTTGTAATGTAACTGTCAGGTTGTAATGTAACTGTCAGGTTGTCAGGTTGTAATGTAACTGTCAGGTTATAATGTAACTGTCAGGTTGTCAGGTTGTAATGTAACTGTCAGGTTGTAATATAACTGTCAGGTTGTTAGGTTGTAATGTAACTGTCAGGTTGTAATGTAACTGTCAGGTTGTAATGTAACTGTCAGGTTGTCAGGTTGTAATGTAACTGTCAGGTTATAATGTAACTGTCAGGTTGTCAGGTTGTAATGTAACTGTCAGGTTGTCAGGTTGTAATGTAACTGTCAGGTTGTAATGTAACTGTCAGGTTGTCAGGTTGTAATGTAACTGTCAGGTTGTAATGTAACTGTCAGGTTATAATGTAACTGTCAGGTTGTCAGGTTGTAATGTAACTTTCAGGTTGTCATGTTGTAATGTAACTGTCAGGTTGTAATGTAACTGTCAAGTTATAATGTAACTGTCAGGTTATAATGTAACTGAGGTTGTCAGGTTGTAATGTAACTGTCAGGTTGTCAGGTTGTAATGTAACTGTCAGGTTGTAATGTAACTGTCACGTTGTCATGTTGTAATGTAACTGTCAGGTTATAATGTAACTGAGGTTGTCAGGTTGTAATGTAACTGTCAGGTTGTAATGTAACTGTCAGGTTGTAATGTAACTGTCAGGTTGTCAGGTTGTATTGTAACTGTCAGGTTGTCAGGTTGTAATGTAACTGTCAGGTTGTCAGGTTGTAATGTAACTGTCAGGTTGTTAGGTTGTAATGTAACTGTCAGGATGTAATGTAACTGTCAGGTTGTAATGTAACTGTCAGGTTGTCAGGTTGTAATGTAACTGTCAGGTTGTCAGGTTGTAATGTAACTGTCAGGTTGTAATGTAACTGTCAGGTTGTCAGGTAACTGTCAGGTTGTCAGGTTGTAATGTAACTGTCAGGTTGTCAGGTTGTAATGTAACTGTCAGGTTGTACTGTAACTGTCAGGTTGTAATGTAGCTGTCAGGTTGTAATGTAGCTGTCATGTTGTAATGTAGCTGTCAGGTTGTAATGTAACTGTCAGGTTGTAATGTAACTGTCAGGTTGTAATGTAACTGTCAGGTTGTCAGGTTGTAATGTAACTGTCAGGTTGTAATATAACTGTCAGGTTGTCAGGTTGTAATGTAACTGTCAGGTTGTAATGTAACTGTCAGGTTGTAATGTAACTGTCAGGTTGTAATGTAACTGTCAGGTTGTAATGTAACAGTCAGGTTGTCAGGTTGTCAGGTTATAATGTAACTGTCAGGTTGTCAGGTTGTAATGTAACTGTCAGGTTGTAATGTAACTGTCAGATCGTCAGGTTATAATGTAACTGTCAGGTTGTCAGGTTATAATGTAACTGTCAGGTTATAATGTAACTGTCAGGTAGTCAGGTTGTAATGTAACTGTCAGGATGTAATGTAACTGTCAGGTTGTAATGTAACTGTCAGGTTGTCAGGTTGTAATGTAACTGTCAGGTTATAATGTAACTGTCAGGTTGTCAGGTTGTAATGTAACTGTCAGGTTGTCAGGTTGTAATGTAACTGTCAGGTTGTAATGTAACTGTCAGGTTGTCAGGTTGTAATGTAACTGTCAGGTTGTAATGTAACTGTCAGGTTATAATGTAACTGTCAGGTTGTCAGGTTGTAATGTAACTTTCAGGTTGTCAGGTTGTAATGTAACTGTCAGGTTGTAATGTAACTGTCAAGTTATAATGTAACTGTCAGGTTATAATGTAACTGAGGTTGTCAGGTTGTAATGTAACTGTCAGGTTGTCAGGTTGTAATGTAACTGTCAGGTTGTAATGTAACTGTCACGTTGTCATGTTGTAATGTAACTGTCAGGTTATAATGTAACTGAGGTTGTCAGGTTGTAATGTAACTGTCAGGTTGTAATGTAACTGTCAGGTTGTAATGTAACTGTCAGGTTGTCAGGTTGTATTGTAACTGTCAGGTTGTCAGGTTGTAATGTAACTGTCAGGTTGTCAGGTTGTAATGTAACTGTCAGGTTGTTAGGTTGTAATGTAACTGTCGGGAGCGCAGGTGTAATGTAACTGTCAGGTTGTCAGGTTGTAATGTAACTGTCAGGTTGTCAGGTTGTAATGTAACTGTCAGGTTGTAATGTAACTGTCAGGTTGTCAGGTAACTGTCAGGTTGTCAGGTTGTAATGTAACTGTCAGGTTGTCAGGTTGTAATGTAACTGTCAGGTTGTACTGTAACTGTCAGGTTGTAATGTAGCTGTCAGGTTGTAATGTAGCTGTCATGTTGTAATGTAGCTGTCAGGTTGTAATGTAACTGTCAGGTTGTAATGTAACTGTCAGGTTGTAATGTAACTGTCAGGTTGTCAGGTTGTAATGTAACTGTCAGGTTGTAATATAACTGTCAGGTTGTCAGGTTGTAATGTAACTGTCAGGTTGTAATGTAACTGTCAGGTTGTAATGTAACTGTCAGGTTGTAATGTAACTGTCAGGTTGTCAGGTTGTCAGGTTATAATGTAACTGTCAGGTTGTCAGGTTGTAATGTAACTGTCAGGTTGTAATGTAACTGTCAGATCGTCAGGTTATAATGTAACTGTCAGGTTGTCAGGTTATAATGTAACTGTCAGGTTATAATGTAACTGTCAGGTAGTCAGGTTGTAATGTAACTGTCAGGATGTAATGTAACTGTCAGGTTGTAATGTAACTGTCAGGTTGTCAGGTTGTCAGGTTGTAATGTAACTGTCAGGTTGTCAGGTTGTCAGTTTGTAATGTAACTGTCAGGTTGTTAGGTTGTAATGTAACTGTCAGGATGTAATGTAACTGTCAGGTTGTAATGTAACTGTCAGGTTGTCAGGTTGTAATGTAACTGTCAGGTTGTCAGGTTGTAATGTAACTATCAGGTTGTCAGGTTGTAATGTAACTCTCAGGTTGTCAGGTTATAATGTAACTGTCAGGTTGTCAGGTTGTAATGCAACTGTCAGGTTGTAATGTAACTGTCAGGTTGTCAGTTATAATGCAAATGTCAGGTTGTAATGTAACTGTCAGGTTGTAATGTAACTGTCAGGTTGTCAGGTAACTGTCAGGTTGTCAGGTTGTAATGTAACTTTCAGGTTGTCAGGTTGTAATGTAACTGTCAGGTTGTAATGTAATTGTCAAGTTATAATGTAACTGTCAGGTTATAATGTAACTGAGGTTGTCAGGTTGTAATGTAACTGTCAGGTTGTCAGGTTGTAATGTAACTGTCACGTTGTCAGGTTGTAATGTAACTGTCAGGTTATAATGTAACTGTCAGGTTGTAATGTAACTGTCAGGTTGTAATGTAACTGTCAGGTTGTAATGTAACTGTCAGGTTGTCAGGTAACTGTCAGGTTGTCAGGTTGTAATGTAACTGTCAGGTTGTCAGGTTGTAATGTAACTGTCAGGTTGTACTGTAACTGTCAGGTTGTAATGTAGCTGTCAGGTTGTAATGTAGCTGTCATGTTGTAATGTAGCTGTCAGGATGTAATGTAACTGTCAGGTTGTAATGTAACTGTCAGGTTGTAATGTAACTGTCAGGTTGTCAGGTTGTAATGTAACTGTCAGGTTGTAATATAACTGTCAGGTTGTCAGGTTGTAATGTAACTGTCAGGTTGTAATGTAACTGTCAGGTTGTAATGTAACTGTCAGGTTGTAATGTAACTGTCAGGTTGTCAGGTTGTCAGGTTATAATGTAACTGTCAGGTTGTCAGGTTGTAATGTAACTGTCAGGTTGTAATGTAACTGTCAGATCGTCAGGTTATAATGTAACTGTCAGGTTGTCAGGTTATAATGTAACTGTCAGGTTATAATGTAACTGTCAGGTAGTCAGGTTGTAATGTAACTGTCAGGATGTAATGTAACTGTCAGGTTGTAATGTAACTGTCAGGTTGTCAGGTTGTCAGGTTGTAATGTAACTGTCAGGTTGTCAGGTTGTCAGTTTGTAATGTAACTGTCAGGTTGTTAGGTTGTAATGTAACTGTCAGGATGTAATGTAACTGTCAGGTTGTAATGTAACTGTCAGGTTGTCAGGTTGTAATGTAACTGTCAGGTTGTCAGGTTGTAATGTAACTATCAGGTTGTCAGGTTGTAATGTAACTCTCAGGTTGTCAGGTTATAATGTAACTGTCAGGTTGTCAGGTTGTAATGCAACTGTCAGGTTGTAATGTAACTGTCAGGTTGTCAGTTATAATGCAAATGTCAGGTTGTAATGTAACTGTCAGGTTGTAATGTAACTGTCAGGTTGTCAGGTAACTGTCAGGTTGTCAGGTTGTAATGTAACTTTCAGGTTGTCAGGTTGTAATGTAACTGTCAGGTTGTAATGTAATTGTCAAGTTATAATGTAACTGTCAGGTTATAATGTAACTGAGGTTGTCAGGTTGTAATGTAACTGTCAGGTTGTCAGGTTGTAATGTAACTGTCACGTTGTCAGGTTGTAATGTAACTGTCAGGTTATAATGTAACTGTCAGGTTGTAATGTAACTGTCAGGTTGTAATGTAACTGTCAGGTTGTAATGTAACTGTCAGGTTGTAATGTAACTGTCAGGTTGTCAGGTTGTAATGTAACTGTCAGGTTGTAATATAACTGTCAGGTTGTCAGGTTGTAATGTAACTGTCAGGTTGTCAGGTTGTAATGTAACTGTCAGGTTGTAATGTAACTGTCAGGTTATAATGTAACTGTCATGTTGTAATGTAACTGTCAGGTTGTCAGGTTGTAATGTAACTGTCAGGTTGTCAGGTTGTAATGTAACTGTCAGGATGTAATGTAACTGTCAGGTTGTAATATAACTGGCAGGTTGTAATGTAACTGTCAGGTTGTATTGTAACTGTCAGGTTGTAATGTAACTGTCAGGTTGTCAGGTTGTAATGTAACTCTCAGGTTGTCAGGTTGTAATGTAACTGTCAGGTTGTAATGTAACTGTCAGGTTGTAATGTAACTGTCAGGTTGTAATGTAACTGTCAGGTTGTCAGGTTGTAATGTAACTGTCAGGTTATAATGTAACTGTCAGGTTGTCAGGTTGTAATGTAACTGTCAGGTTGTCAGGTTGTAATGTAACTGTCAGGTTGTAATGTAACTGTCAGGTTGTCAGGTTGTAATGTAACTGTCAGGTTGTAATGTAACTGTCAGGTTATAATGTAACTGTCAGGTTATAATGTAACTGTCAAGTTGTCAGGTTGTAATGTAACTTTCAGGTTGTAATGTAACTGTCAGGTTGTCAGGTTGTAATGTAACTGTCAGGTTGTACTGTAACTGTCAGGTTGTAATGTAGCTGTCAGGTTGTAATGTAGCTGTCATGTTGTAATGTAGCTGTCAGGTTGTAATGTAACTGTCAGGTTGTAATGTAACTGTCAGGTTGTAATGTAACTGTCAGGTTGTCAGGTTGTAATGTAACTGTCAGGTTGTAATATAACTGTCAGGTTGTTAGGTTGTAATGTAACTGTCAGGTTGTAATGTAACTGTCAGGTTGTAATGTAACTGTCAGGTTGTAATGTAACTGTCAGGTTGTAATGTAACTGTCAGGTTGTCAGGTTGTAATGTAACTGTCAGGTTATAATGTAACTGTCAGGTTGTCAGGTTGTAATGTAACTGTCAGGTTGTCAGGTTGTAATGTAACTGTCAGGTTGTAATGTAACTGTCAGGTTGTCAGGTTGTAATGTAACTGTCAGGTTGTAATGTAACTGTCAGGTTATAATGTAACTGTCAGGTTGTCAGGTTGTAATGTAACTTTCAGGTTGTCAGGTTGTAATGTAACTGTCAAGTTATAATGTAACTGTCAGGTTATAATGTAACTGAGGTTGTCAGGTTGTAATGTAACTGTCAGGTTGTCAGGTTGTAATGTAACTGTCAGGTTGTAATGTAACTGTCACGTTGTCATGTTGTAATGTAACTGTCAGGTTATAATGTAACTGAGGTTGTCAGGTTGTAATGTAACTGTCAGGTTGTAATGTAACTGTCAGGTTGTAATGTAACTGTCAGGTTGTCAGGTTGTAATGTAACTGTCAGGTTGTCAGGTTGTAATGTAACTGTCAGGTTGTCAGGTTGTAATGTAACTGTCAGGTTGTAATGTAGCTGTCAGGTTGTAATGTAACTGTCAGGTTGTAATGTAACTGTCAGGTTGTAATGTAACTGTCAGGTTGTCAGGTTGTAATGTAACTGTCAGGTTGTAATATAACTGTCAGGTTGTTAGGTTGTAATGTAACTGTCAGGTTGTAATGTAACTGTCAGGTTGTAATGTAACTGTCAGGTTGTAATGTAACTGTCAGGTTGTCAGGTTGTAATGTAACTGTCAGGTTATAATGTAACTGTCAGGTTATAATGTAACTGAGGTTGTCAGGTTGTAATGTAACTGTCAGGTTGTCATGTTGTAATGTAGCTGTCAGGTTGTAATGTAACTGTCAGGTTGTCAGGTTGTAATGTAACTGTCAGGTTGTTAGGTTGTAATGTAACTGTCAGGATGTAATGTAACTGTCAGGTTGTAATGTAACTGTCAGGTTGTCAGGTTGTAATGTAACTGTCAGGTTGTAATGTAGCTGTCAGGTTGTAATGTAACTGTCAGGTTGTAATGTAACTGTCAGGTTGTAATGTAACTGTCAGGTTGTCAGGTTGTAATGTAACTGTCAGGTTGTAATATAACTGTCAGGTTGTCAGGTTGTAATGTAACTGTCAGGTTGTCAGGTTGTAATGTAACTGTCAGGTTGTAATGTAACTGTCAGGTTGTCAGGTTGTAATGTAACTGTCAGGTTGTAATGTAACTGTCAGGTTATAATGTAACTGTCAGGTTATAATGTAACTGTCAGGTTGTCAGGTTGTAATGTAACTTTCAGGTTGTCAGGTTGTAATGTAACTGTCAAGTTATAATGTAACTGTCAGGTTATAATGTAACTGAGGTTGTCAGGTTGTAATGTAACTGTCAGGTTGTCATGTTGTAATGTAGCTGTCAGGTTGTAATGTAACTGTCAGGTTGTAATGTAACTGTCAGGTTGTAATGTAACTGTCAGGTTGTAATGTAACTGTGAGGTTGTCAGGTTGTAATGTAACTGTCAGGTTGTAATATAACTGTCAGGTTGTTAGGTTGTAATGTAACTGTCAGGTTGTAATGTAACTGTCAGGTTGTAATGTAACTGTCAGGTTGTAATGTAACTGTCAGGTTGTCAGGTTGTAATGTAACTGTCAGGTTATAATGTAACTGTCAGGTTGTCAGGTTGTAATGTAACTGTCAGGTTGTCAGGTTGTAATGTAACTGTCAGGTTGTCAGGTTGTAATGTAACTGTCAGGTTGTAATGTAACTGTCAGGTTGTAATGTAACTGTCAGGTTATAATGTAACTGTCAGGTTGTCAGGTTGTAATGTAACTTTCAGGTTGTCAGGTTGTAATGTAACTGTCAGGTTGTAATGTAACTGTCAAGTTATAATGTAACTGTCAGGTTATAATGTAACTGAGGTTGTCAGGTTGTAATGTAACTGTCAGGTTGTCAGGTTGTAATGTAACTGTCAGGTTGTAATGTAACTGTCACGTTGTCATGTTGTAATGTAACTGTCAGGTTATAATGTAACTGAGGTTGTCAGGTTGTAATGTAACTGTCAGGTTGTAATGTAACTGTCAGGTTGTAATGTAACTGTCAGGTTGTCAGGTTGTAATGTAACTGTCAGGTTGTCAGGTTGTAATGTAACTGTCAGGTTGTCAGGTTGTAATGTAACTGTCAGGTTGTTAGGTTGTAATGTAACTGTCAGGTTGTCAGGTTGTAATGTAACTGTCAGGTTGTCAGGTTGTAATGTAACTGTCAGGTTGTCAGGTTGTAATGTAACTGTCAGGTTATAATGTAACTGTATGGTTGTAATGTAACTGTCAGGTTGTCAGGTTGTAATGTAACTGTCAGGTTGTAATGTAACTGTCAGGTTGTCAGGTAACTGTCAGGTTGTCAGGTTGTAATGTAGCTGTCAGGTTGTCAGGTTGTAATGTAACTGTCAGGTTGTACTGTAACTGTCAGGTTGTAATGTAGCAGTCAGGTTGTAATGTAGCTGTCATGTTGTAATGTAGCTGTCAGGTTGTAATGTAACTGTCAGGTTGTAATGTAACTGTCAGGTTGTAATGTAACTGTCAAGTTGTCAGGTTGTAATGTAACTGTCAGGTTGTAATATAGCTGTCAGGTTGTCAGGTTGTAATGTAACTGTCAGGTTGTAATGTAACTGTCAGGTTGTAATGTAACTGTCAGGTTGTCAGGTTGTCAGGTTATAATGTAACTGTTTGGTTATCAGGTTGTAATGTAACTGTCAGGTTGTAATGTAACTGTCAGGTCGTCAGGTTATAATGTAACTGTCAGGTTGTCAGGTTATAATGTAACTGTCAGGTTATAATGTAACTGTCAGGTAGTCAGGTTGTAATGTAACTGTCAGGATGTAATGTAACTGTCAGGTTGTAATGTAACTGTCAGGTTGTCAGGTTGTCAGGTTGTAATGTAACTGTCAGGTTGTCAGGTTGTCAGGTTGTAATGTAACTGTCAGGTTGTTAGGTTGTAATGTAACTGTCAGGATGTAATGTAACTGTCAGGTTGTAATGTAACTGTCAGGTTGTAATATAACTGGCAGGTTGTAATGTAACTGTCAGGTTGTAATGTAACTGTCAGGTTGTAATGTAACTGTCAGGTTGTCAGGTTGTAATGTAACTCTCAGGTTGTCAGGTTGTAATGTAACTGTCAGGTTGTAATGTAACTGTCAGGTTGTCAGGTTGTAATGTAACTGTCAGGTTATAATGTAACTGTCAGGTTGTCAGGTTGTAATGTAACTATCAGGTTGTCAGGTTGTAATGTAACTGTCAGGTTGTCAGGTTGTAATGTAACTGTCAGGTTGTAATGTAACTGTCAGGTTATAATGTAACTGTCAGGTTATAATGTAACTGTCAAGTTGTCAGGTTGTAATGTAACTTTCAGGTTGTAATGTAACTGTCAGGTTGTCAGGTTGTAATGTAACTGTCAGGTTGTACTGTAACTGTCAGGTTGTAATGTAGCTGTCAGGTTGTAATGTAGCTGTCATGTTCTAATGTAGCTGTCAGGTTGTAATGTAACTGTCAGGTTGTAATGTAACTGTCAGGTTGTAATGTAACTGTCAGGTTGTCAGGTTGTAATGTAACTGTCAGGTTGTAATATAACTGTCAGGTTGTTAGGTTGTAATGTAACTGTCAGG
This sequence comes from Salmo salar, assembly GCF_965601325.2. Lineage (NCBI taxonomy): Eukaryota > Metazoa > Chordata > Actinopteri > Salmoniformes > Salmonidae > Salmo > Salmo salar. The sequence goes on from NC_138308.1 coordinate 52,416,646, forward strand.
TTGTAATGTAACTGTCAGGTTGTAATGTAACTGTCAGGTTGTAATGTAACTGTCAGGTTGTCAGGTTGTAATGTAACTGTCAGGTTATAATGTAACTGTCAGGTTGTCAGGTTGTAATGTAACTGTCAGGTTGTCAGGTTGTAATGTAACTGTCAGGTTGTAATGTAACTGTCAGGTTGTCAGGTTGTAATGTAACTGTCAGGTTGTAATGTAACTGTCAGGTTATAATGTAACTGTCAGGTTATAATGTAACTGTCAGGTTGTCAGGTTGTAATGTAACTTTCAGGTTGTCAGGTTGTAATGTAACTGTCAAGTTATAATGTAACTGTCAGGTTATAATGTAACTGAGGTTGTCAGGTTGTAATGTAACTGTCAGGTTGTCAGGTTGTAATGTAACTGTCAGGTTGTAATGTAACTGTCACGTTGTCATGTTGTAATGTAACTGTCAGGTTATAATGTAACTGAGGTTGTCAGGTTGTAATGTAACTGTCAGGTTGTAATGTAACTGTCAGGTTGTAATGTATCTGTCAGGTTGTCAGGTTGTAATGTAACTGTCAGGTTGTCAGGTTGTAATGTAACTGTCAGGTTGTCAGGTTGTAATGTAACTGTCAGGTTGTTAGGTTGTAATGTAACTGTCAGGATGTAATGTAACTGTCAGGTTGTAATGTAACTGTCAGGTTGTCAGGTTGTAATGTAACTGTCAGGTTGTAATGTAGCTGTCAGGTTGTAATGTAACTGTCAGGTTGTAATGTAACTGTCAGGTTGTAATGTAACTGTCAGGTTGTCAGGTTGTAATGTAACTGTCAGGTTGTAATATAACTGTCAGGTTGTTAGGTTGTAATGTAACTGTCAGGTTGTAATGTAACTGTCAGGTTGTAATGTAACTGTCAGGTTGTAATGTAACTGTCAGGTTGTAATGTAACTGTCACGTTGTCATGTTGTAATGTAACTGTCAGGTTATAATGTAACTGAGGTTGTCAGGTTGTAATGTAACTGTCAGGTTGTAATGTAACTGTCAGGTTGTAATGTAACTGTCAGGTTGTCAGGTTGTAATGTAACTGTCAGGTTGTCAGGTTGTAATGTAACTGTCAGGTTGTTAGGTTGTAATGTAACTGTCAGGTTGTCAGGTTGTAATGTAACTGTCAGGTTGTCAGGTTGTAATGTAACTGTCACGTTGTCATGTTGTAATGTAACTGTCAGGTTATAATGTAACTGAGGTTGTCAGGTTGTAATGTAACTGTCAGGTTGTAATGTAACTGTCAGGTTGTAATGTAACTGTCAGGTTGTCAGGTTGTAATGTAACTGTCAGGTTGTCAGGTTGTAATGTAACTGTCAGGTTGTCAGGTTGTAATGTAACTGTCAGGTTGTAATGTAGCTGTCAGGTTGTAATGTAACTGTCAGGTTGTAATGTAACTGTCAGGTTGTAATGTAACTGTCAGGTTGTCAGGTTGTAATGTAACTGTCAGGTTGTAATATAACTGTCAGGTTGTTAGGTTGTAATGTAACTGTCAGGTTGTAATGTAACTGTCAGGTTGTAATGTAACTGTCAGGTTGTAATGTAACTGTCAGGTTGTCAGGTTGTAATGTAACTGTCAGGTTATAATGTAACTGTCAGGTTGTCAGGTTGTAATGTAACTGTCAGGTTGTCAGGTTGTAATGTAACTGTCAGGTTGTAATGTAACTGTCAGGTTGTCAGGTTGTAATGTAACTGTCAGGTTGTAATGTAACTGTCAGGTTATAATGTAACTGTCAGGTTATAATGTAACTGTCAGGTTGTCAGGTTGTAATGTAACTTTCAGGTTGTCAGGTTGTAATGTAACTGTCAAGTTATAATGTAACTGTCAGGTTATAATGTAACTGAGGTTGTCAGGTTGTAATGTAACTGTCAGGTTGTCAGGTTGTAATGTAACTGTCAGGTTGTTAGGTTGTAATGTAACTGTCAGGATGTAATGTAACTGTCAGGTTGTAATGTAACTGTCAGGTTGTCAGGTTGTAATGTAACTGTCAGGTTGTAATGTAGCTGTCAGGTTGTAATGTAACTGTCAGGTTGTAATGTAACTGTCAGGTTGTAATGTAACTGTCAGGTTGTCAGGTTGTAATGTAACTGTCAGGTTGTAATATAACTGTCAGGTTGTTAGGTTGTAATGTAACTGTCAGGTTGTAATGTAACTGTCAGGTTGTAATGTAACTGTCAGGTTGTAATGTAACTGTCAGGTTGTAATGTAACTGTCAGGTTGTCAGGTTGTAATGTAACTGTCAGGTTATAATGTAACTGTCAGGTTGTCAGGTTGTAATGTAACTGTCAGGTTGTCAGGTTGTAATGTAACTGTCAGGTTGTAATGTAACTGTCAGGTTGTCAGGTTGTAATGTAACTGTCAGGTTGTAATGTAACTGTCAGGTTATAATGTAACTGTCAGGTTATAATGTAACTGTCAGGTTGTCAGGTTGTAATGTAACTTTCAGGTTGTCAGGTTGTAATGTAACTGTCAAGTTATAATGTAACTGTCATGTTATAATGTAACTGAGGTTGTCAGGTTGTAATGTAACTGTCAGGTTGTCATGTTGTAATGTAGCTGTCAGGTTGTAATGTAACTGTCAGGTTGTAATGTAACTGTCAGGTTGTAATGTAACTGTCAGGTTGTAATGTAACTGTGAGGTTGTCAGGTTGTAATGTAACTGTCAGGTTGTAATATAACTGTCAGGTTGTTAGGTTGTAATGTAACTGTCAGGTTGTAATGTAACTGTCAGGTTGTAATGTAACTGTCAGGTTGTAATGTAACTGTCAGGTTGTAATGTAACTGTCAGGTTGTCAGGTTGTAATGTAACTGTCAGGTTATAATGTAACTGTCAGGTTGTCAGGTTGTAATGTAACTGTCAGGTTGTCAGGTTGTAATGTAACTGTCAGGTTGTAATGTAACTGTCAGGTTGTAATGTAACTGTCAGGTTATAATGTAACTGTCAGGTTATAATGTAACTGTCAGGTTGTCAGGTTGTAATGTAACTTTCAGGTTGTCAGGTTGTAATGTAACTGTCAGGTTGTAATGTAACTGTCAAGTTATAATGTAACTGTCAGGTTATAATGTAACTGAGGTTGTCAGGTTGTAATGTAACTGTCAGGTTGTCAGGTTGTAATGTAACTGTCAGGTTGTAATGTAACTGTCACGTTGTCATGTTGTAATGTAACTGTCAGGTTATAATGTAACTGAGGTTGTCAGGTTGTAATGTAACTGTCAGGTTGTAATGTAACTGTCAGGTTGTAATGTAACTGTCAGGTTGTCAGGTTGTAATGTAACTGTCAGGTTGTCAGGTTGTAATGTAACTGTCAGGTTGTCAGGTTGTAATGTAACTGTCAGGTTGTTAGGTCATAATGTAACTGTCAGGTTGTCAGGTTGTAATGTAACTGTCAGGTTGTCAGGTTGTCAGGTTGTAATGTAACTGTCAGGTTGTCAGGTTGTAATGTAACTGTCAGGTTATAATGTAACTGTATGGTTGTAATGTAACTGTCAGGTTGTCAGGTTGTAATGTAACTGTCAGGTTGTAATGTAACTGTCAGGTTGTCAGGTAACTGTCAGGTTGTCAGGTTGTAATGTAGCTGTCAGGTTGTCAGGTTGTAATGTAACTGTCAGGTTGTACTGTAACTGTCAGGTTGTAATGTAGCAGTCAGGTTGTAATGTAGCTGTCATGTTGTAATGTAGCTGTCAGGTTGTAATGTAACTGTCAGGTTGTAATGTAACTGTCAGGTTGTAATGTAACTGTCAAGTTGTCAGGTTGTAATGTAACTGTCAGGTTGTAATATAGCTGTCAGGTTGTCAGGTTGTAATGTAACTGTCAGGTTGTAATGTAACTGTCAGGTTGTAATGTAACTGTCAGGTTGTCAGGTTGTCAGGTTATAATGTAACTGTTTGGTTATCAGGTTGTAATGTAACTGTCAGGTTGTAATGTAACTGTCAGGTCGTCAGGTTATAATGTAACTGTCAGGTTGTCAGGTTATAATGTAACTGTCAGGTTATAATGTAACTGTCAGGTAGTCAGGTTGTAATGTAACTGTCAGGATGTAATGTAACTGTCAGGTTGTAATGTAACTGTCAGGTTGTCAGGTTGTCAGGTTGTAATGTAACTGTCAGGTTGTCAGGTTGTCAGGTTGTAATGTAACTGTCAGGTTGTTAGGTTGTAATGTAACTGTCAGGATGTAATGTAACTGTCAGGTTGTAATGTAACTGTCAGGTTGTAATATAACTGGCAGGTTGTAATGTAACTGTCAGGTTGTAATGTAACTGTCAGGTTGTAATGTAACTGTCAGGTTGTCAGGTTGTAATGTAACTCTCAGGTTGTCAGGTTGTAATGTAACTGTCAGGTTGTAATGTAACTGTCAGGTTGTCAGGTTGTAATGTAACTGTCAGGTTATAATGTAACTGTCAGGTTGTCAGGTTGTAATGTAACTATCAGGTTGTCAGGTTGTAATGTAACTGTCAGGTTGTAATGTAACTGTCAGGTTGTCAGGTTGTAATGTAACTGTCAGGTTGTAATGTAACTGTCAGGTTATAATGTAACTGTCAGGTTATAATGTAACTGTCAAGTTGTCAGGTTGTAATGTAACTTTCAGGTTGTAATGTAACTGTCAGGTTGTCAGGTTGTAATGTAACTGTCAGGTTGTACTGTAACTGTCAGGTTGTAATGTAGCTGTCAGGTTGTAATGTAGCTGTCATGTTCTAATGTAGCTGTCAGGTTGTAATGTAACTGTCAGGTTGTAATGTAACTGTCAGGTTGTAATGTAACTGTCAGGTTGTCAGGTTGTAATGTAACTGTCAGGTTGTAATATAACTGTCAGGTTGTTAGGTTGTAATGTAACTGTCAGGTTGTAATGTAACTGTCAGGTTGTAATGTAACTGTCAGGTTGTAATGTAACTGTCAGGTTGTAATGTAACTGTCAGGTTGTCAGGTTGTAATGTAACTGTCAGGTTATAATGTAACTGTCAGGTTGTCAGGTTGTAATGTAACTGTCAGGTTGTCAGGTTGTAATGTAACTGTCAGGTTGTAATGTAACTGTCAGGTTGTCAGGTTGTAATGTAACTGTCAGGTTGTAATGTAACTGTCAGGTTATAATGTAACTGTCAGGTTATAATGTAACTGTCAGGTTGTCAGGTTGTAATGTAACTTTCAGGTTGTCAGGTTGTAATGTAACTGTCAAGTTATAATGTAACTGTCAGGTTATAATGTAACTGAGGTTGTCAGGTTGTAATGTAACTGTCAGGTTGTCAGGTTGTAATGTAACTGTCAGGTTGTAATGTAACTGTCACGTTGTCATGTTGTAATGTAACTGTCAGGTTATAATGTAACTGAGGTTGTCAGGTTGTAATGTAACTGTCAGGTTGTAATGTAACTGTCAGGTTGTAATGTATCTGTCAGGTTGTCAGGTTGTAATGTAACTGTCAGGTTGTCAGGTTGTAATGTAACTGTCAGGTTGTCAGGTTGTAATGTAACTGTCAGGTTGTTAGGTTGTAATGTAACTGTCAGGATGTAATGTAACTGTCAGGTTGTAATGTAACTGTCAGGTTGTCAGGTTGTAATGTAACTGTCAGGTTGTAATGTAGCTGTCAGGTTGTAATGTAACTGTCAGGTTGTAATGTAACTGTCAGGTTGTAATGTAACTGTCAGGTTGTCAGGTTGTAATGTAACTGTCAGGTTGTAATATAACTGTCAGGTTGTTAGGTTGTAATGTAACTGTCAGGTTGTAATGTAACTGTCAGGTTATAATGTAACTGTCAGGTTATAATGTAACTGTCAGGTTGTCAGGTTGTAATGTAACTTTCAGGTTGTCAGGTTGTAATGTAACTGTCAAGTTATAATGTAACTGTCAGGTTATAATGTAACTGAGGTTGTCAGGTTGTAATGTAACTGTCAGGTTGTCAGGTTGTAATGTAACTGTCAGGTTGTTAGGTTGTAATGTAACTGTCAGGATGTAATGTAACTGTCAGGTTGTAATGTAACTGTCAGGTTGTCAGGTTGTAATGTAACTGTCAGGTTGTAATGTAGCTGTCAGGTTGTAATGTAACTGTCAGGTTGTAATGTAACTGTCAGGTTGTAATGTAACTGTCAGGTTGTCAGGTTGTAATGTAACTGTCAGGTTGTAATATAACTGTCAGGTTGTTAGGTTGTAATGTAACTGTCAGGTTGTAATGTAACTGTCAGGTTGTAATGTAACTGTCAGGTTGTAATGTAACTGTCAGGTTGTAATGTAACTGTCAGGTTGTCAGGTTGTAATGTAACTGTCAGGTTATAATGTAACTGTCAGGTTGTCAGGTTGTAATGTAACTGTCAGGTTGTCAGGTTGTAATGTAACTGTCAGGTTGTAATGTAACTGTCAGGTTGTCAGGTTGTAATGTAACTGTCAGGTTGTAATGTAACTGTCAGGTTATAATGTAACTGTCAGGTTATAATGTAACTGTCAGGTTGTCAGGTTGTAATGTAACTTTCAGGTTGTCAGGTTGTAATGTAACTGTCAAGTTATAATGTAACTGTCAGGTTATAATGTAACTGAGGTTGTCAGGTTGTAATGTAACTGTCAGGTTGTCATGTTGTAATGTAGCTGTCAGGTTGTAATGTAACTGTCAGGTTGTAATGTAACTGTCAGGTTGTAATGTAACTGTCAGGTTGTAATGTAACTGTGAGGTTGTCAGGTTGTAATGTAACTGTCAGGTTGTAATATAACTGTCAGGTTGTTAGGTTGTAATGTAACTGTCAGGTTGTAATGTAACTGTCAGGTTGTAATGTAACTGTCAGGTTGTAATGTAACTGTCAGGTTGTAATGTAACTGTCAGGTTGTCAGGTTGTAATGTAACTGTCAGGTTATAATGTAACTGTCAGGTTGTCAGGTTGTAATGTAACTGTCAGGTTGTCAGGTTGTAATGTAACTGTCAGGTTGTAATGTAACTGTCAGGTTGTAATGTAACTGTCAGGTTATAATGTAACTGTCAGGTTATAATGTAACTGTCAGGTTGTCAGGTTGTACTGTAACTTTCAGGTTGTCAGGTTGTAATGTAACTGTCAGGTTGTAATGTAACTGTCAAGTTATAATGTAACTGTCAGGTTATAATGTAACTGAGGTTGTCAGGTTGTAATGTAACTGTCAGGTTGTCAGGTTGTAATGTAACTGTCAGGTTGTAATGTAACTGTCACGTTGTCATGTTGTAATGTAACTGTCAGGTTATAATGTAACTGAGGTTGTCAGGTTGTAATGTAACTGTCAGGTTGTAATGTAACTGTCAGGTTGTAATGTAACTGTCAGGTTGTCAGGTTGTAATGTAACTGTCAGGTTGTCAGGTTGTAATGTAACTGTCAGGTTGTCAGGTTGTAATGTAACTGTCAGGTTGTTAGGTTGTAATGTAACTGTCAGGTTGTCAGGTTGTAATGTAACTGTCAGGTTGTCAGGTTGTAATGTAACTGTCAGGTTGTCAGGTTGTAATGTAACTGTCAGGTTATAATGTAACTGTATGGTTGTAATGTAACTGTCAGGTTGTCAGGTTGTAATGTAACTGTCAGGTTGTAATGTAACTGTCAGGTTGTCAGGTAACTGTCAGGTTGTCAGGTTGTAATGTAGCTGTCAGGTTGTCAGGTTGTAATGTAACTGTCAGGTTGTACTGTAACTGTCAGGTTGTAATGTAGCAGTCAGGTTGTAATGTAGCTGTCATGTTGTAATGTAGCTGTCAGGTTGTAATGTAACTGTCAGGTTGTAATGTAACTGTCAGGTTGTAATGTAACTGTCAAGTTGTCAGGTTGTAATGTAACTGTCAGGTTGTAATATAGCTGTCAGGTTGTCAGGTTGTAATGTAACTGTCAGGTTGTAATGTAACTGTCAGGTTGTCAGGTTGTAATGTAACTGTCAGGTTATAATGTAACTGTCAGGTTGTCAGGTTGTAATGTAACTGTCAGGTTGTCAGGTTGTAATGTAACTGTCAGGTTGTAATGTAACTGTCAGGTTGTCAGGTTGTAATGTAACTGTCAGGTTGTAATGTAACTGTCAGGTTATAATGTAACTGTCAGGTTATAATGTAACTGTCAGGTTGTCAGGTTGTAATGTAACTTTCAGGTTGTCAGGTTGTAATGTAACTGTCAAGTTATAATGTAACTGTCAGGTTATAATGTAACTGAGGTTGTCAGGTTGTAATGTAACTGTCAGGTTGTCATGTTGTAATGTAGCTGTCAGGTTGTAATGTAACTGTCAGGTTGTAATGTAACTGTCAGGTTGTAATGTAACTGTCAGGTTGTAATGTAACTGTGAGGTTGTCAGGTTGTAATGTAACTGTCAGGTTGTAATATAACTGTCAGGTTGTTAGGTTGTAATGTAACTGTCAGGTTGTAATGTAACTGTCAGGTTGTAATGTAACTGTCAGGTTGTAATGTAACTGTCAGGTTGTAATGTAACTGTCAGGTTGTCAGGTTGTAATGTAACTGTCAGGTTATAATGTAACTGTCAGGTTGTCAGGTTGTAATGTAACTGTCAGGTTGTCAGGTTGTAATGTAACTGTCAGGTTGTAATGTAACTGTCAGGTTGTAATGTAACTGTCAGGTTATAATGTAACTGTCAGGTTATAATGTAACTGTCAGGTTGTCAGGTTGTACTGTAACTTTCAGGTTGTCAGGTTGTAATGTAACTGTCAGGTTGTAATGTAACTGTCAAGTTATAATGTAACTGTCAGGTTATAATGTAACTGAGGTTGTCAGGTTGTAATGTAACTGTCAGGTTGTCAGGTTGTAATGTAACTGTCAGGTTGTAATGTAACTGTCACGTTGTCATGTTGTAATGTAACTGTCAGGTTATAATGTAACTGAGGTTGTCAGGTTGTAATGTAACTGTCAGGTTGTAATGTAACTGTCAGGTTGTAATGTAACTGTCAGGTTGTCAGGTTGTAATGTAACTGTCAGGTTGTCAGGTTGTAATGTAACTGTCAGGTTGTCAGGTTGTAATGTAACTGTCAGGTTGTTAGGTTGTAATGTAACTGTCAGGTTGTCAGGTTGTAATGTAACTGTCAGGTTGTCAGGTTGTAATGTAACTGTCAGGTTGTCAGGTTGTAATGTAACTGTCAGGTTATAATGTAACTGTATGGTTGTAATGTAACTGTCAGGTTGTCAGGTTGTAATGTAACTGTCAGGTTGTAATGTAACTGTCAGGTTGTCAGGTAACTGTCAGGTTGTCAGGTTGTAATGTAGCTGTCAGGTTGTCAGGTTGTAATGTAACTGTCAGGTTGTACTGTAACTGTCAGGTTGTAATGTAGCAGTCAGGTTGTAATGTAGCTGTCATGTTGTAATGTAGCTGTCAGGTTGTAATGTAACTGTCAGGTTGTAATGTAACTGTCAGGTTGTAATGTAACTGTCAAGTTGTCAGGTTGTAATGTAACTGTCAGGTTGTAATATAGCTGTCAGGTTGTCAGGTTGTAATGTAACTGTCAGGTTGTAATGTAACTGTCAGGTTGTCAGGTTGTAATGTAACTGTCAGGTTATAATGTAACTGTCAGGTTGTCAGGTTGTAATGTAACTGTCAGGTTGTCAGGTTGTAATGTAACTGTCAGGTTGTAATGTAACTGTCAGGTTGTCAGGTTGTAATGTAACTGTCAGGTTGTAATGTAACTGTCAGGTTATAATGTAACTGTCAGGTTATAATGTAACTGTCAGGTTGTCAGGTTGTAATGTAACTTTCAGGTTGTCAGGTTGTAATGTAACTGTCAAGTTATAATGTAACTGTCAGGTTATAATGTAACTGAGGTTGTCAGGTTGTAATGTAACTGTCAGGTTGTCATGTTGTAATGTAGCTGTCAGGTTGTAATGTAACTGTCAGGTTGTAATGTAACTGTCAGGTTGTAATGTAACTGTCAGGTTGTAATGTAACTGTGAGGTTGTCAGGTTGTAATGTAACTGTCAGGTTGTAATATAACTGTCAGGTTGTTAGGTTGTAATGTAACTGTCAGGTTGTAATGTAACTGTCAGGTTGTAATGTAACTGTCAGGTTGTAATGTAACTGTCAGGTTGTAATGTAACTGTCAGGTTGTCAGGTTGTAATGTAACTGTCAGGTTATAATGTAACTGTCAGGTTGTCAGGTTGTAATGTAACTGTCAGGTTGTCAGGTTGTAATGTAACTGTCAGGTTGTAATGTAACTGTCAGGTTGTAATGTAACTGTCAGGTTATAATGTAACTGTCAGGTTATAATGTAACTGTCAGGTTGTCAGGTTGTACTGTAACTTTCAGGTTGTCAGGTTGTAATGTAACTGTCAGGTTGTAATGTAACTGTCAAGTTATAATGTAACTGTCAGGTTATAATGTAACTGAGGTTGTCAGGTTGTAATGTAACTGTCAGGTTGTCAGGTTGTAATGTAACTGTCAGGTTGTAATGTAACTGTCACGTTGTCATGTTGTAATGTAACTGTCAGGTTATAATGTAACTGAGGTTGTCAGGTTGTAATGTAACTGTCAGGTTGTAATGTAACTGTCAGGTTGTAATGTAACTGTCAGGTTGTCAGGTTGTAATGTAACTGTCAGGTTGTCAGGTTGTAATGTAACTGTCAGGTTGTCAGGTTGTAATGTAACTGTCAGGTTGTTAGGTTGTAATGTAACTGTCAGGTTGTCAGGTTGTAATGTAACTGTCAGGTTGTCAGGTTGTAATGTAACTGTCAGGTTGTCAGGTTGTAATGTAACTGTCAGGTTATAATGTAACTGTATGGTTGTAATGTAACTGTCAGGTTGTCAGGTTGTAATGTAACTGTCAGGTTGTAATGTAACTGTCAGGTTGTCAGGTAACTGTCAGGTTGTCAGGTTGTAATGTAGCTGTCAGGTTGTCAGGTTGTAATGTAACTGTCAGGTTGTACTGTAACTGTCAGGTTGTAATGTAGCAGTCAGGTTGTAATGTAGCTGTCATGTTGTAATGTAGCTGTCAGGTTGTAATGTAACTGTCAGGTTGTAATGTAACTGTCAGGTTGTAATGTAACTGTCAAGTTGTCAGGTTGTAATGTAACTGTCAGGTTGTAATATAGCTGTCAGGTTGTCAGGTTGTAATGTAACTGTCAGGTTGTAATGTAACTGTCAGGTTGTAATGTAACTGTCAGGTTGTCAGGTTGTCAGGTTATAATGTAACTGTTTGGTTATCAGGTTGTAATGTAACTGTCAGGTTGTAATGTAACTGTCAGGTCGTCAGGTTATAATGTAACTGTCAGGTTGTCAGGTTATAATGTAACTGTCAGGTTATAATGTAACTGTCAGGTAGTCAGGTTGTAATGTAACTGTCAGGATGTAATGTAACTGTCAGGTTGTAATGTAACTGTCAGGTTGTCAGGTTGTCAGGTTGTAATGTAACTGTCAGGTTGTCAGGTTGTCAGGTTGTAATGTAACTGTCAGGTTGTTAGGTTGTAATGTAACTGTCAGGATGTAATGTAACTGTCAGGTTGTAATGTAACTGTCAGGTTGTAATATAACTGGCAGGTTGTAATGTAACTGTCAGGTTGTAATGTAACTGTCAGGTTGTAATGTAACTGTCAGGTTGTCAGGTTGTAATGTAACTCTCAGGTTGTCAGGTTGTAATGTAACTGTCAGGTTGTAATGTAACTGTCAGGTTGTCAGGTTGTAATGTAACTGTCAGGTTATAATGTAACTGTCAGGTTGTCAGGTTGTAATGTAACTATCAGGTTGTCAGGTTGTAATGTAACTGTCAGGTTGTAATGTAACTGTCAGGTTGTCAGGTTGTAATGTAACTGTCAGGTTGTAATGTAACTGTCAGGTTATAATGTAACTGTCAGGTTATAATGTAACTGTCAAGTTGTCAGGTTGTAATGTAACTTTCAGGTTGTAATGTAACTGTCAGGTTGTCAGGTTGTAATGTAACTGTCAGGTTGTACTGTAACTGTCAGGTTGTAATGTAGCTGTCAGGTTGTAATGTAGCTGTCATGTTCTAATGTAGCTGTCAGGTTGTAATGTAACTGTCAGGTTGTAATGTAACTGTCAGGTTGTAATGTAACTGTCAGGTTGTCAGGTTGTAATGTAACTGTCAGGTTGTAATATAACTGTCAGGTTGTTAGGTTGTAATGTAACTGTCAGGTTGTAATGTAACTGTCAGGTTGTAATGTAACTGTCAGGTTGTAATGTAACTGTCAGGTTGTAATGTAACTGTCAGGTTGTCAGGTTGTAATGTAACTGTCAGGTTATAATGTAACTGTCAGGTTGTCAGGTTGTAATGTAACTGTCAGGTTGTCAGGTTGTAATGTAACTGTCAGGTTGTAATGTAACTGTCAGGTTGTCACGTTGTAATGTAACTGTCAGGTTGTAATGTAACTGTCAGGTTATAATGTAACTGTCAGGTTATAATGTAACTGTCAGGTTGTCAGGTTGTAATGTAACTTTCAGGTTGTCAGGTTGTAATGTAACTGTCAAGTTATAATGTAACTGTCAGGTTATAATGTAACTGAGGTTGTCAGGTTGTAATGTAACTGTCAGGTTGTCAGGTTGTAATGTAACTGTCAGGTTGTAATGTAACTGTCACGTTGTCATGTTGTAATGTAATTGTCAGGTTATAATGTAACTGAGGTTGTCAGGTTGTAATGTAACTGTCAGGTTGTAATGTAACTGTCAGGTTGTAATGTATCTGTCAGGTTGTCAGGTTGTAATGTAACTGTCAGGTTGTCAGGTTGTAATGTAACTGTCAGGTTGTCAGGTTGTAATGTAACTGTCAGGTTGTTAGGTTGTAATGTAACTGTCAGGATGTAATGTAACTGTCAGGTTGTAATGTAACTGTCAGGTTGTCAGGTTGTAATGTAACTGTCAGGTTGTAATGTAGCTGTCAGGTTGTAATGTAACTGTCAGGTTGTAATGTAACTGTCAGGTTGTAATGTAACTGTCAGGTTGTCAGGTTGTAATGTAACTGTCAGGTTGTAATATAACTGTCAGGTTGTTAGGTTGTAATGTAACTGTCAGGTTGTAATGTAACTGTCAGGTTGTAATGTAACTGTCAGGTTGTAATGTAACTGTCAGGTTGTAATGTAACTGTCACGTTGTCATGTTGTAATGTAACTGTCAGGTTATAATGTAACTGAGGTTGTCAGGTTGTAATGTAACTGTCAGGTTGTAATGTAACTGTCAGGTTGTAATGTAACTGTCAGGTTGTCAGGTTGTAATGTAACTGTCAGGTTGTCAGGTTGTAATGTAACTGTCAGGTTGTTAGGTTGTAATGTAACTGTCAGGTTGTCAGGTTGTAATGTAACTGTCAGGTTGTCAGGTTGTAATGTAACTGTCAGGTTGTCAGGTTGTAATGTAACTGTCAGGTTATAATGTAACTGTATGGTTGTAATGTAACTGTCAGGTTGTCAGGTTGTAATGTAACTGTCAGGTTGTAATGTAACTGTCAGGTTGTCAGGTAACTGTCAGGTTGTCAGGTTGTAATGTAACTGTCAGGTTGTCAGGTTGTAATGTAACTGTCAGGTTGTACTGTAACTGTCAGGTTGTAATGTAGCTGTCAGGTTGTAATGTAGCTGTCATGTTGTAATGTAGCTGTCAGGTTGTAATGTAACTGTCAGGTTGTAATGTAACTGTCAGGTTGTAATGTAACTGTCAAGTTGTCAGGTTGTAATGTAACTGTCAGGTTGTAATGTAACTGTCAGGTTGTAATGTAACTGTCAGGTTGTCAGGTTGTCAGGTTATAATGTAACTGTTTGGTTGTCAGGTTGTAATGTAACTGTCAGGTTGTAATGTAACTGTCAGGTCGTCAGGTTATAATGTAACTGTCAGGTTGTCAGGTTATAATGTAACTGTCAGGTTATAATGTAACTGTCAGGTAGTCAGGTTGTAATGTAACTGTCAGGATGTAATGTAACTGTCAGGTTGTAATGTAACTGTCAGGTTGTCAGGTTGTCAGGTTGTAATGTAACTGTCAGGTTGTCAGGTTGTCAGGTTGTAATGTAACTGTCAGGTTGTTAGGTTGTAATGTAACTGTCAGGATGTAATGTAACTGTCAGGTTGTAATGTAACTGTCAGGTTGTAATATAACTGGCAGGTTGTAATGTAACTGTCAGGTTGTAATGTAACTGTCAGGTTGTAATGTAACTGTCAGGTTGTCAGGTTGTAATGTAACTCTCAGGTTGTCAGGTTGTAATGTAACTGTCAGGTTGTAATGTAACTGTCAGGTTGTAATGTAACTGTCAGGTTGTAATGTAACTGTCAGGTTGTCAGGTTGTAATGTAACTGTCAGGTTATAATGTAACTGTCAGGTTGTCAGGTTGTAATGTAACTGTCAGGTTGTCAGGTTGTAATGTAACTGTCAGGTTGTAATGTAACTGTCAGGTTGTCAGGTTGTAATGTAACTGTCAGGTTGTAATGTAACTGTCAGGTTATAATGTAACTGTCAGGTTATAATGTAACTGTCAAGTTGTCAGGTTGTAATGTAACTTTCAGGTTGTAATGTAACTGTCAGGTTGTCAGGTTGTAATGTAACTGTCAGGTTGTACTGTAACTGTCAGGTTCTAATGTAGCTGTCAGGTTGTAATGTAGCTGTCATGTTGTAATGTAGCTGTCAGGTTGTAATGTAACTGTCAGGTTGTAATGTAGCTGTCAGGTTGTCAGGTTGTAATGTAACGGTCAGGTTGTAATGTAACTGTCAGGTTGTCAGGTTGTAATGTAACTGTCAGGTTGTAATGTAACTGTCAGGTTATAATGTAACTGTCAGGTTATAATGTAACTGTCAGGTTGTCAGGTTGTAATGTAACTTTCAGGTTGTCAGGTTGTAATGTAACTGTCAAGTTATAATGTAACTGTCAGGTTATAATGTAACTGAGGTTGTCAGGTTGTAATGTAACTGTCAGGTTGTAATGTAACTGTCAGGTTGTAATGTAACTGTCAGGTTGTCAGGTTGTAATGTAACTGTCAGGTTGTCAGGTTGTAATGTAACTGTCAGGTTGTCAGGTTGTAATGTAACTGTCAGGTTGTCAGGATGTAATGTAACTGTCAGGTTGTAATGTAACTGTCAGGTTGTCAGGTTGTAATGTAACTGTCAGGTTATAATGTAACTGTCAGGTTGTAATGTAACTGTCAGGTTGTCAGGTTGTAATGTAACTGTCAGGTTGTAATGTAACTGTCAGGTTGTCAGGTAACTGTCAGGTTGTCAGGTTGTAATGTAACTGTCAGGTTGTCAGGTTGTAATGTAACTGTCAGGTTGTACTGTAACTGTCAGGTTGTAATGTAGCTGTCAGGTTGTAATGTAGCTGTCATGTTGTAATGTAGCTGTCAGGTTGTAATGTAACTGTCAGGTTGTAATGTAACTGTCAGGTTGTAATGTAACTGTCAGGTTGTCAGGTTGTAATGTAACTGTCAGGTTGTAATATAACTGTCAGGTTGTCAGGTTGTAATGTAACTGTCAGGTTGTAATGTAACTGTCAGGTTGTAATGTAACTGTCAGGTTGTAATGTAACTGTCAGGTTATAATGTAACTGTCAGGTTGTAATGTAACTGTCAGGTTGTAATGTAACTGTCAGGTTGTCAGGTTGTCAGGTTATAATGTAACTGTCAGGTTGTCAGGTTGTAATGTAACTGTCAGGTTGTAATGTAACTGTCAGGTCGTCAGGTTATAATGTAACTGTCAGGTTGTCAGGTTATAATGTAACTGTCAGGTTATAATGTAACTGTCAGGTAGTCAGGTTGTAATGTAACTGTCAGGATGTAATGTAACTGTCAGGTTGTAATGTAACTGTCAGGTTGTCAGGTTGTCAGGTTGTAATGTAACTGTCAGGTTGTCAGGTTGTCAGCTTGTAATGTAACTGTCAGGTTGTTAGGTTGTAATGTAACTGTCAGGATGTAATGTAACTGTCAGGTTGTAATGTAACTGTCAGGTTGTAATGTAACTGTCAGGTTGTAATGTAACTGTCAGGTTGTAATGTAACTGTCAGGTTGTCAGGTTGTAATGTAGATGTCATGTTGTAATGTAGCTGTCAGGTTGTAATGTAACTGTCAGGTTGTAATGTAACTGTCAGGTTGTAATGTAACTGTCAGGTTGTCAGGTTGTATGTAACTGTCAGGTTGTAATATAACTATCAGCTTGTCAGGTTGTAATGTAACTGTCAGGTTGTAATGTAACTGTCAGGTTGTAATGTAACTGTCAGGTTATAATGTAACTGTCAGGTTGTAATGTAACTGTCAGGTTGTAATGTAACTGTCAGGTTGTCAGGTTGTCAGGTTATAATGTAACTGTCAGGTTGTCAGGTTGTAATGTAACTGTCAGGTTGTAATGTAACTGTCAGGTAGTCAGGTTATAATGTAACTGTCAGGTTGTCAGGTTATAATGTAACTGTCAGGTTATAATGTAACTGTCAGGTAGTCAGGTTGTAATGTAACTGTCAGGATGTAATGTAACTGTCAGGTTGTCAGGTTGTAATGTAACTGTCAGGTTGTAATGTAACTGTCAGGTTATAATGTAACTGTCAGGTTGTAATGTAACTGTCAGGTTGTAATGTAACTGTCAGGTTGTCAGGTTGTAATGTAACTGTCAGGTTGTAATGTAACTGTCAGGTTATAATGTAACTGTCAGGTTTTAATGTAACTGTCAGGTTGTCAGGTTGTAATGTAACTTTCAGGTTGTAATGTAACTGTCAGGTTGTCAGGTTGTAATGTAACTGTCAGGTTGTACTGTAACTGTCAGGTTGTAATGTAGCTGTCATGTTGTAATGTAGCTGTCAGGTTGTAATGTAACTGTCAGGTTGTAATGTAACTGTCAGGTTGTAATGTAACTGTGAGGTTGTCAGGTTGTAATGTAACTGTCAGGTTGTAATATAACTGTCAGGTTGTTAGGTTGTAATGTAACTGTCAGGTTGTAATGTAACTGTCAGGTTGTAATGTAACTGTCAGGTTGTAATGTAACTGTCAGGTTGTAATGTAACTGTCAGGTTGTCAGGTTGTAATGTAACTGTCAGGTTATAATGTAACTGTCAGGTTGTCAGGTTGTAATGTAACTGTCAGGTTGTAATGTAACAGTCAGGTTGTAATGTAACTGTCAGGTTATAATGTAACTGTCAGGTTATAATGTAACTGTCAGGTTGTCAGGTTGTAATGTAACTTTCAGGTTGTCAGGTTGTAATGTAACTGTCAGGTTGTAATGTAACTGTCAAGTTATAATGTAACTGTCAGGTTATAATGTAGCTGTCATGTTGTAATGTAGCTGTCAGGTTGTAATGTAACTGTCAGGTTGTAATGTAACTGTCAGGTTGTAATGTAACTGTCAAGTTGTCAGGTTGTAATGTAACTGTCAGGTTGTAATATAGCTGTCAGGTTGTCAGGTTGTAATGTAACTGTCAGGTTGTAATGTAACTGTCAGGTTGTAATGTAACTGTCAGGTTGTAATGTAACTGTCAGGTTATAATGTAACTGTCAGGTTGTAATGTAACTGTCAGGTTGTAATGTAACTGTCAGGTTGTCAGGTTGTCAGGTTATAATGTAACTGTCAGGTTGTCAGGTTGTAATGTAACTGTCAGGTTGTAATGTAACTGTCAGGTCGTCAGGTTATAATGTAACTGTCAGGTTGTCAGGTTATAATGTAACTGTCAGGTTATAATGTAACTGTCAGGTAGTCAGGTTGTAATGTAACTGTCAGGATGTAATGTAACTGTCAGGTTGTAATGTAACTGTCAGGTTGTCAGGTTGTCAGGTTGTAATGTAACTGTCAGGTTGTCAGGTTGTCAGGTTGTAATGTAACTGTCAGGTTGTTAGGTTGTAATGTAACTGTCAGGATGTAATGTAACTGTCAGGTTGTAATGTAACTGTCAGGTTGTAATGTAACTGTCAGGTTGTAATGTAACTGTCAGGTTGTAATGTAACTGTCAGGTTGTCAGGTTGTAATGTAGATGTCATGTTGTAATGTAGCTGTCAGGTTGTAATGTAACTGTCAGGTTGTAATGTAACTGTCAGGTTGTAATGTAACTGTCAGGTTGTCAGGTTGTATGTAACTGTCAGGTTGTAATATAACTATCAGCTTGTCAGGTTGTAATGTAACTGTCAGGTTGTAATGTAACTGTCAGGTTGTAATGTAACTGTCAGGTTGTAATGTAACTGTCAGGTTATAATGTAACTGTCAGGTTGTAATGTAACTGTCAGGTTGTAATGTAACTGTCAGGTTGTCAGGTTGTCAGGTTATAATGTAACTGTCAGGTTGTCAGGTTGTAATGTAACTGTCAGGTTGTAATGTAACTGTCAGGTAGTCAGGTTATAATGTAACTGTCAGGTTGTCAGGTTATAATGTAACTGTCAGGTTATAATGTAACTGTCAGGTAGTCAGGTTGTAATGTAACTGTCAGGATGTAATGTAACTGTCAGGTTGTCAGGTTGTAATGTAACTGTCAGGTTGTAATGTAACTGTCAGGTTATAATGTAACTGTCAGGTTGTAATGTAACTGTCAGGTTGTAATGTAACTGACAGGTTGTCAGGTTGTAATGTAACTGTCAGGTTGTAATGTAACTATCAGGTTATAATGTAACTGTCAGGTTTTAATGTAACTGTCAGGTTGTCAGGTTGTAATGTAACTTTCAGGTTGTAATGTAACTGTCAGGTTGTCAGGTTGTAATGTAACTGTCAGGTTGTACTGTAACTGTCAGGTTGTAATGTAGCTGTCATGTTGTAATGTAGCTGTCAGTTTGTAATGTAACTGTCAGGTTGTAATGTAACTGTCAGGTTGTAATGTAACTGTCAGGTTGTAATGTAACTGTGAGGTTGTCAGGTTGTAATGTAACTGTCAGGTTGTAATATAACTGTCAGGTTGTTAGGTTGTAATGTAACTGTCAGGTTGTAATGTAACTGTCAGGTTGTAATGTAACTGTCAGGTTGTAATGTAACTGTCAGGTTGTCAGGTTGTAATGTAACTGTCAGGTTATAATGTAACTGTCAGGTTGTCAGGTTGTAATGTAACTGTCAGGTTGTAATGTAACTGTCAGGTTGTAATGTAACTGTCAGGTTATAATGTAACTGTCAGGTTATAATGTAACTGTCAGGTTGTCAGGTTGTAATGTAACTTTCAGGTTGTCAGGTTGTAATGTAACTGTCAGGTTGTAATGTAACTGTCAAGTTATAATGTAACTGTCAGGTTATAATGTAGCTGTCATGTTGTAATGTAGCTGTCAGGTTGTAATGTAACTGTCAGGTTGTAATGTAACTGTCAGGTTGTAATGTAACTGTCAAGTTGTCAGGTTGTAATGTAACTGTCAGGTTGTAATATAGCTGTCAGGTTGTCAGGTTGTAATGTAACTGTCAGGTTGTAATGTAACTGTCAGGTTGTAATGTAACTGTCAGGTTGTCAGGTTGTCAGGTTATAATGTAACTGTTTGGTTGTCAGGTTGTAATGTAACTGTCAGGTTGTAATGTAACTGTCAGGTCGTCAGGTTATAATGTAACTGTCAGGTTGTCAGGTTATAATGTAACTGTCAGGTTGTCAGGTAACTGTCAGGTTGTCAGGTTGTAATGTAACTGTCAGGATGTAATGTAACTGTCAGGTTGTAATGTAACTGTCAGGTTGTCAGGTTGTCAGGTTGTAATGTAACTGTCAGGTTGTCAGGTTGTCAGGTTGTAATGTAACTGTCAGGTTGTTAGGTTGTAATGTAACTGTCAGGATGTAATGTAACTGTCAGGTTGTAATGTAACTGTCAGGTTGTAATGTAACTGTCAGGTTGTCAGGTTGTAATGTAACTGTCAGGTTGTCAGGTTATAATGTAACTGAGGTTGTCAGGTTGTAATGTAACTGTCAGGTTGTAATGTAACTGTCAGGTTGTAATGTAACTGTCAGGTTGTCAGGTTGTAATGTAACTGTCAGGTTGTCAGGTTGTAATGTAACTGTCAGGTTGTTAGGTTGTAATGTAACTGTCAGGTTGTCAGGTTGTAATGTAACTGTCAGGTTGTCAGGTTGTAATGTAACTGTCAGGTTGTCAGGTTGTAATGTAACTGTCAGGTTATAATGTAACTGTCAGGTTGTAATGTAACTGTCAGGTTGTCAGGTTGTAATGTAACTGTCAGGTTGTCAGGTTGTAATGTAACTGTCAGGTTGTACTGTAATTGTCAGGTTGTAATGTAGCTGTCAGGTTGTAATGTAGCTGTCATGTTGTAATGTAGCTGTCAGGTTGTAATGTAACTGTCAGGTTGTAATGTAACTGTCAGGTTGTAATGTAACTGTCAAGTTGTCAGGTTGTAATGTAACTGTCAGGTTGTAATATAGCTGTCAGGTTGTCAGGTTGTAATGTAACTGTCAGGTTGTAATGTAACTGTCAGGTTGTAATGTAACTGTCAGGTTGTCAGGTTGTCAGGTTATAATGTAACTGTTTGGTTGTCAGGTTGTAATGTAACTGTCAGGTTGTAATGTAACTGTCAGGTCGTCAGGTTATAATGTAACTGTCAGGTTGTCAGGTTATAATGTAACTGTCCGGTTATAATGTAACTGTCAGGTAGTCAGGTTGTAATGTAACTGTCAGGATGTAATGTAACTGTCAGGTTGTAATGTAACTGTCAGGTTGTCAGGTTGTCAGGTTGTAATGTAACTGTCAGGTTGTCAGGTTGTCAGGTTGTAATGTAACTGTCAGGTTGTTAGGTTGTAATGTAACTGTCAGGATGTAATGTAACTGTCAGGTTGTAATGTAACTGTCAGGTTGTAATGTAACTGTCAGGTTGTCAGGTTGTAATGTAACTGTCAGGTTGTCAGGTTGTAATGTAACTATCAGGTTGTCAGGTTGTAATGTAACTCTCAGGTTGTAATGTAATTTCAGGTTGTCAGTTATAATGCAACTGTCAGGTTGTAATGTAACTGTCAGGTTCTAATGTAACTGTCAGGTTGTCAGGTTGTAATGTAGCTGTCATGTTGTAATGTAGCTGTCAGGTTGTAATGTAACTGTCAGGTTGTAATGTAACTGTCAGGTTGTAATGTAACTGTCAGTTTGTCATGTTGTAATGTAACTGTCAGGTTGTAATATAACTGTCAGGTTGTCAGGTTGTAATGTAACTGTCAGGTTGTAATGTAACTGTCAGGTTGTAATGTAACTGTCAGGTTATAATGTAACTGAGGTTGTCAGGTTGTAATGTAACTGTCAGGTTGTCAGGTTGTAATGTAACTGTCAGGTTGTAATGTAACTGTCACGTTGTCATGTTGTAATGTAACTGTCAGGTTATAATGTAACTGAGGTTGTCAGGTTGTAATGTAACTGTCAGGTTGTAATGTAACTGTCAGGTTGTAATGTAACTGTCAGGTTGTCAGGTTGTAATGTAACTGTCAGGTTGTCAGGTTGTAAAGTAACTTTCAGGTTGTCAGGTTGTAATGTAACTGTCAGGTTGTTAGGTTGTAATGTAACTGTCAGGTTGTCAGGTTGTAATGTAACTGTCAGGTTGTCAGGTTGTAATGTAACTGTCAGGTTGTCAGGTTGTAATGTAACTGTCAGGTTATAATGTAACTGTCAGGTTGTAATGTAACTGTCAGGTTGTCAGGTTGTAATGTAACTGTCAGGTTGTAATGTAACTGTCAGGTTGTCAGGTAACTGTCAGGTTGTCAGGTTGTAATGTAACTGTCAGGTTGTCAGGTTGTAATGTAACTGTCAGGTTGTACTGTAACTGTCAGGTTGTAATGTAGCTGTCAGGTTGTAATGTAGCTGTCATGTTGTAATGTAGCTGTCAGGTTGTAATGTAACTGTCAGGTTGTAATGTAACTGTCAGGTTGTAATGTAACTGTCAAGTTGTCAGGTTGTAATGTAACTGTCAGGTTGTAATATAGCTGTCAGGTTGTCAGGTTGTAATGTAACTGTCAGGTTGTAATGTAACTGTCAGGTTGTAATGTAACTGTCAGGTTGTCAGGTTGTCAGGTTATAATGTAACTGTTTGGTTGTCAGGTTGTAATGTAACTGTCAGGTTGTAATGTAACTGTCAGGTTGTCAGGTTGTCAGGTTGTAATGTAACTGTCAGGTTGTCAGGTTGTCAGGTTGTAATGTAACTGTCAGGTTGTTAGGTTGTAATGTAACTGTCAGGATGTAATGTAACTGTCAGGTTGTAATGTAACTGTCAGGTTGTAATGTAACTGTCAGGTTGTCAGGTTGTAATGTAACTGTCAGGTTGTCAGGTTGTAATGTAACTATCAGGTTGTCAGGTTGTAATGTAACTCTCAGGTTGTAATGTAATTTCAGGTTGTCAGTTATAATGCAACTGTCAGGTTGTAATGTAACTGTCAGGTTGTAATGTAAGTGTCAGGTTGTCAGGTTGTAATGTAGCTGTCATGTTGTAATGTAGCTGTCAGGTTGTAATGTAACTGTCAGGTTGTAATGTAACTGTCAGGTTGTAATGTAACTGTCAGGTTGTATGTAACTGTCAGGTTGTAATATAACTGTCAGCTTGTCAGGTTGTAATGTAACTGTCAGGTTGTAATGTAACTGTCAGGTTGTAATGTAACTGTCAGGTTGTAATGTAACTGTCAGGTTATAATGTAACTGTCAGGTTGTAATGTAACTGTCAGGTTGTAATGTAACTGTCAGGTTGTCAGGTTGTCAGGTTATAATGTAACTGTCAGGTTGTCAGGTTGTAATGTAACTGTCAGGTTGTAATGTAACTGTCAGGTAGTCAGGTTATAATGTAACTGTCAGGTTGTCAGGTTATAATGTAACTGTCAGGTTATAATGTAACTGTCAGGTAGTCAGGTTGTAATGTAACTGTCAGGATGTAATGTAACTGTCAGGTTGTAATGTAACTGTCAGGTTGTCAGGTTGTCAGGTTGTAATGTAACTGTCAGGTTGTCAGGTTGTCAGGTTGTAATGTAACTGTCAGGTTGTAATGTAACTGTCAGGTTGTATTGTAACTGTCAGGTTGTCAGGTTGTAATGTAACTGTCAGGTTGTCAGGTTGTAATGTAACTATCAGGTTGTCAGGTTGTAATGTAACTCTCAGGTTGTAATGTAACTGTCAGGTTGTCAGTTATAATGCAACTGTCAGGTTGTAATGTAACTGTCAGGTTGTAATGTAACTGTCAGGTTGTAATGTAACTGTCAGGTTGTCAGGTTGTAATGTAACTGTCAGGTTGTAATGTAACTGTCAGGTTGTCAGGTAACTGTCAGGTTGTAATATAGCTGTCAGGTTGTAATGTAGCTGTCAGGTTGTAATGTAGCTGTCAGGTTGTAATGTAACTGTCAGGTTGTACTGTAACTGTCAGGTTGTAATGTAGCTGTCAGGTTGTAATTTAACTGTCAGGTTATAATGTAACTGTCAGGTTGTCAGGTTGTAATGTAACTGTCAGGTTGTAATGTAATTGTCAGGTTATAATGTAACCGTCAGGTTGTCAGGTTATAATGTAACCTTCAGGTTATAATATAACTGTCAGGTTGTAATGTAACTGTCAGGTTGTAATGTAACTGTCAGGTTGTAATGTAACTGTCAGGTTGTAATGTAACTGTCAGGTTGTCAGGTTGTAATGTAACTGTCAGGTTATAATGTAACTGTCAGGTTGTCAGGTTGTAATGTAACTGTCAGGTTGTCAGGTTTTAATGTAACTGTCAGGTTGTAATGTAACTGTCAGGTTGTCAGGTTGTAATGTAACTGTCAGGTTGTAATGTAACTGTCAGGTTGTATTGTAACTGTCAGGTTGTCAGGTTGTAATGTAACTGTCAGGTTGTCAGGTTGTAATGTAACTATCAGGTTGTCAGGTTGTAATGTAACTCTCAGGTTGTAATGTAACTGTCAGGTTGTCAGTTATAATGCAACTGTCAGGTTGTAATGTAACTGTCAGGTTGTAATGTAACTGTCAGGTTGTAATGTAACTGTCAGGTTGTCAGGTTGTAATGTAACTGTCAGGTTGTAATGTAACTGTCAGGTTGTCAGGTAACTGTCAGGTTGTAATATAGCTGTCAGGTTGTAATGTAGCTGTCAGGTTGTAATGTAGCTGTCAGGTTGTAATGTAACTGTCAGGTTGTACTGTAACTGTCAGGTTGTAATGTAGCTGTCAGGTTGTAATGTAACTGTCAGGTTATAATGTAACTGTCAGGTTGTCAGGTTGTAATGTAACTGTCAGGTTGTAATGTAATTGTCAGGTTATAATGTAACCGTCAGGTTGTCAGGTTATAATGTAACCTTCAGGTTATAATATAACTGTCCGGTTGTAATGTAACTGTCATGTTGTAATGTAACTGTCAGGTTGTAATGTAACTGTCAGGTTGTAATGTAACTGTCAGGTTGTCAGGTTGTAATGTAACTGTCAGGTTATAATGTAACTGTCAGGTTGTCAGGTTGTAATGTAACTGTCAGGTTGTCAGGTTTTAATGTAACTGTCAGGTTGTAATGTAACTGTCAGGTTGTCAGGTTGTAATGTAACTGTCAGGTTGTAATGTAACTGTCAGGTTATAATGTAACTGTCAGGTTTTAATGTAACTGTCAGGTTGTCAGGTTGTAATGTAACTTTCAGGTTGTAATGTAACTGTCAGGTTGTCAGGTTGTAATGTAACTGTCAGGTTGTACTGTAACTGTCAGGTTGTAATGTAGCTGTCATGTTGTAATGTAGCTGTCAGGTTGTAATGTAACTGTCAGGTTGTAATATAACTGTCAGGTTGTAATGTAACTGTCAGGTTGTATTGTAACTGTGAGGTTGTCAGGTTGTAATGTAACTGTCAGGTTGTAATATAACTGTCAGGTTGTTAGGTTGTAATGTAACTGTCAGGTTGTAATGTAACTGTCAGGTTGTAATGTAACTGTCAGGTTGTAATGTAACTGTCAGGTTGTCAGGTTGTAATGTAACTGTCAGGTTATAATGTAACTGTCAGTTTGTCAGGTTGTAATGTAACTGTCAGGTTGTCAGGTTGTAATGTAACTGTCAGGTTGTAATGTAACTGTCAGGTTGTAATGTAACAGTCAGGTTATAATGTAACTGTCAGGTTATAATGTAACTGTCAGGTTGTCAGGTTGTAATGTAACTTTCAGGTTGTCAGGTTGTAATGTAACTGTCAGGTTGTAATGTAACTGTCAAGTTATAATGTAACTGTCAGGTTATAATGTAACTGAGGTTGTCAGGTTGTAATGTAACTGTCAGGTTGTCAGGTTGTAATGTAACTGTCAGGTTGTAATGTAACTGTCACGTTGTCATGTTGTAATGTAACTGTCAGGTTATAATGTAACTGAGGTTGTCAGGTTGTAATTTAACTGTCAGGTTGTAATGTAACTGTCAGGTTGTAATGTAACTGTCAGGTTGTCAGGTTGTAATGTAACTGTCAGGTTGTCAGGTTGTAATGTAACTGTCAGGTTGTTAGGTTGTAATGTAACTGTCAGGTTGTCAGGTTGTAATGTAACTGTCAGGTTGTCAGGTTGTAATGTAACTGTCAGGTTGTCAGGTTGTAATGTAACTGTCAGGTTATAATGTAACTGTCAGGTTGTAATGTAACTGTCAGGTTGTCAGGTTGTAATGTAACTGTCAGGTTGTAATGTAACTGTCAGGTTGTCAGGTAACTGTCAGGTTGTCAGGTTGTAATGTAACTGTCAGGTTGTCAGGTTGTAATGTAACTGTCAGGTTGTACTGTAACTGTCAGGTTGTAATGTAGCTGTCAGGTTGTAATGTAGCTGTCATGTTGTAATGTAGCTGTCAGGTTGTAATGTAACTGTCAGGTTGTAATGTAACTGTCAGGTTGTAATGTAACTGTCAAGTTGTCAGGTTGTAATGTAACTGTCAGGTTGTAATATAGCTGTCAGGTTGTCAGGTTGTAATGTAACTGTCAGGTTGTAATGTAACTGTCAGGTTGTAATGTAACTGTCAGGTTGTCAGGTTGTCAGGTTATAATGTAACTGTTTGGTTGTCAGGTTGTAATGTAACTGTCAGGTTGTAATGTAACTGTCAGGTCGTCAGGTTATAATGTAACTGTCAGGTTGTCAGGTTATAATGTAACTGTCAGGTTATAATGTAACTGTCAGGTAGTCAGGTTGTAATGTAACTGTCAGGATGTAATGTAACTGTCAGGTTGTAATGTAACTGTCAGGTTGTCAGGTTGTCAGGTTGTAATGTAACTGTCAGGTTGTCAGGTTGTCAGGTTGTAATGTAACTGTCAGGTTGTTAGGTTGTAATGTAACTGTCAGCATGTAATGTAACTGTCAGGTTGTAATGTAACTGTCAGGTTGTAATGTAACTGTCAGGTTGTCAGGTTGTAATGTAACTGTCAGGTTGTCAGGTTGTAATGTAACTATCAGGTTGTCAGGTTGTAATGTAACTCTCAGGTTGTAATGTAATTTCAGGTTGTCAGTTATAATGCAACTGTCAGGTTGTAATGTAACTGTCAGGTTGTAATGTAACTGTCAGGTTGTCAGGTTGTAATGTAGCTGTCATGTTGTAATGTAGCTGTCAGGTTGTAATGTAACTGTCAGGTTGTAATGTAACTGTCAGGTTGTAATGTAACTGTCAGTTTGTCAGGTTGTAATGTAACTGTCAGGTTGTAATATAACTGTCAGGTTGTCAGGTTGTAATGTAACTGTCAGGTTGTAATGTAACTGTCAGGTTGTAATGTAACTGTCAGGTTGTAATGTAACTGTCAGGTTATAATGTAACTGAGGTTGTCAGGTTGAAATGTAACTGTCAGGTTGTCAGGTTGTAATGTAACTGTCAGGTTGTAATGTAACTGTCACGTTGTCATGTTGTAATGTAACTGTCAGGTTATAATGTAACTGAGGTTGTCAGGTTGTAATGTAACTGTCAGGTTGTAATGTAACTGTCAGGTTGTAATGTAACTGTCAGGTTGTCAGGTTGTAATGTAACTGTCAGGTTGTCAGGTTGTAATGTAACTGTCAGGTTGTTAGGTTGTAATGTAACTGTCAGGTTGTCAGGTTGTAATGTAACTGTCAGGTTGTCAGGTTGTAATGTAACTGTCAGGTTGTCAGGTTGTAATGTAACTGTCAGGTTATAATGTAACTGTCAGGTTGTAATGTAACTGTCAGGTTGTCAGGTTGTAATGTAACTGTCAGGTTGTAATGTAACTGTCAGGTTGTCAGGTAACTGTCAGGTTGTCAGGTTGTAATGTAACTGTCAGGTTGTCAGGTTGTAATGTAACTGTCAGGTTGTACTGTAACTGTCAGGTTGTAATGTAGCTGTCAGGTTGTAATGTAGCTGTCATGTTGTAATGTAGCTGTCAGGTTGTAATGTAACTGTCAGGTTGTAATGTAACTGTCAGGTTGTAATGTAACTGTCAAGTTGTCAGGTTGTAATGTAACTGTCAGGTTGTAATATAGCTGTCAGGTTGTCAGGTTGTAATGTAACTGTCAGGTTGTAATGTAACTGTCAGGTTGTAATGTAACTGTCAGGTTGTCAGGTTGTCAGGTTATAATGTAACTGTTTGGTTGTCAGGTTGTAATGTAACTGTCAGGTTGTAATGTAACTGTCAGGTCGTCAGGTTATAATGTAACTGTCAGGTTGTCAGGTTATAATGTAACTGTCAGGTTATAATGTAACTTTCAGGTAGTCAGGTTGTAATGTAACTGTCAGGATGTAATGTAACTGTCAGGTTGTAATGTAACTGTCAGGTTGTCAGGTTGTCAGGTTGTAATGTAACTGTCAGGTTGTCAGGTTGTCAGGTTGTAATGTAACTGTCAGGTTGTTAGGTTGTAATGTAACTGTCAGGATGTAATGTAACTGTCAGGTTGTAATGTAACTGTCAGGTTGTAATGTAACTGTCAGGTTGTCAGGTTGTAATGTAACTCTCAGGTTGTAATGTAATTTCAGGTTGTCAGTTATAATGCAACTGTCAGGTTGTAATGTAACTGTCAGGTTGTAATGTAACTGTCAGGTTGTCAGGTTGTAATGTAGGTGTCATGTTGTAATGTAGCTGTCAGGTTGTAATGTAACTGTCAGGTTGTAATGTAACTGTCAGGTTGTAATGTAACTGTCAGGTTATAATGTAACTGTCAGGTTGTAATGTAACTGTCAGGTTGTAATGTAACTGTCAGATTGTAATGTAACTGTCAGGTTGTAATGTAACTGTCAGGTTGTAATGTAACTGTCAGGTTATAATGTAACTGTCATGTTGTCAGGTTGTAATGTAACTGTCAGGTTGTCAGGTTGTAATGTAACTGTCAGGTTATAATGTAACTGTCAGGTTGTCAGGTTGTAATGTAACTGACATGTTGTCAGGTTGTAATGTAACTGTCAGGTTGTAATGTAACTGTCAGGTTGTCAGGTTGTAATGTAACTGTCAGGTTGTCAGGTTGTAATGTAACTGTCAGGTTGTAATGTAACTGTCAGGTTATAATGTAACTGTCAGTTTGTAATGTAACTGTCAGGTTGTCAGGTTGTAATGTAACTGTCAGGTTATAATCTAACTGTCAGGTTGTAATGTAACTGTCAGGTTGTCAGGTTGTAATGTAGCTGTCAGGTTGTCAGGTTGTAATGTAGCTGTCAGGTTGTAATGTAGCTGTCAGGTTGTAATGTAACTGTCAGGTTGTAATGTAACTGTCAGGTTGTAATGTAGATGTCAGGTTGTCAGGTTGTAATGTAACTGTCAGGTTGTAATGTAACTGTCAGGTTGTCAGGTTGTAATGTAACTGTCAGGTTGTCAGGTTGTAATGTAACTGTCAGGTTGTAATGTAACTGTCAGGTTATAATGTAACTGTCAGGTTGTCAGGTTGTAATGTAACTGTCAGGTTGTCAGGTTGTAATGTAACTGTCAGGTTGTCAGGTTGTAATGTAACTGTCAGGTTGTCAGGTTGTAATGTAACTGTCAGGTTGTAATGTAACTGTCAGGTTGTAATGTAACTATCAGGTTGTCAGGTTGTAATGTAACTGTCAGGTTATAATGTAACTGTCAGATTGTAATGTAACTGTCAGGTTGTAATGTAACTGTCAGGTTGTAATGTAACTGTCAGGTTGTAATGTAACTGTCAGGTTATAATGTAACTGTCAGGTTGTCAGGTTGTAATGTAACTGTCAGGTTGTAATGTAACTGTCAGGTTGTCAGGTTGTAATGTAACTGTCAGGTTGTCAGGTTGTAATGTAACTGTCAGGTTATAATGTAACTGTCAGGCTACTACAGACAGGCAGGCAGGCAGGCAGGCAGGCAGGCAGGCAGGCAGGCAGGCAGGCAGGCAGGCAGGCAGGCAGGCAGACAGACAGACAGACAGACAGACAGACAGACAGACAGACAGACAGACAGACAGACAGGAGGCAAGGCCTGTATTAGCACCGACAGACAGACAGACAAACAGGGAGACAGACAGACAGGGAGACAGTGTCACGATGCACTAGAAGTGAAGGAGGGGTGAAGTCAGGTGCAGGAGACCAAAGGTACGTAGTAGAACGTTTAATAGTTACCAAGTCCAAAAAATGCCAAACACTAGGCAGGGAACAAGGGAACCCAAATGTCAAAATCCACCAGAACAGAGTGTGGACACAGCCCAGGGAAAAACTTCCTTTCAACAAAATACAGTAGAGGAAAAACACTCCCCAAACCCCACGACAGAAAACACAAACAATCCCGCACAAACCTAAACCTAGAAAGCCAGACTAAATACCCCCACTAACGAACTAACTCAAAACAGGTGGTAACACAAAATAGACAACGCCAAATGAAAATGAAAAGGGGATCGGTGGCAGCTAGTAGGCCGGCGACGACGACCGCTGAGCGCCGCCCGAACGGGAAGAGGAGCCACCTTCCGTAGACGTTGTGACAGATAGGGCCTGTATTAGCACCTGCAGACAGACAGACAGGAGACAGGGCCTGTATTTGCCCCTACAGACAGACAGACAGACAGACAGACAGACAGGAGACAGACAGGAGACAGGGCCTGTATTAGCACCTACCAAGTGACAGACAGACAGACAGACAGACAGACAGACAGACAGACAGACAGACAGACAGACAGACAGACAGGGTCTGTATTAGCCCCTACAGACAGACAGACAGACAGACAGACAGACAGACAGACAGACAGACAGACAGACAGACAGACAGACAGACAGACAGACAGACAGACAGACAGACAGACAGACAGGGTCTGTATTAGCCCCTACAGACAGACAGACAGACAGACAGACAGACAGACAGACAGACAGACAGACAGACAGACAGACAGACAGACAGACAGACAGACAGGAGACAGACAGACAGGGTTTGTTTTAGCACCGACAGACAGACAGACAGACAGACAGACAGACAGACAGACAGACAGACAGACAGACAGACAGACAGACAGACAGGGTCTGTATTAGCCCCTACAGACAGACAGACAGACAGACAGACAGACAGACAGACAGACAGACAGACAGACAGACAGACAGACAGACAGACAGACAGACAGACAGACAGACAGACAGACAGACAGACAGAGTCTGTATTAGCCCCTTACAGAGTGACAGACAGACAGGGGACAGTAACATCATGCTCTGTGTCTTTGCGTTAATCCTCCCAGAGCCAGCCACCCATGACATTCCATTAGTCCATTCTCTGCTTCTACTTCCTATTAAGGACTCCTCTCTGGATCTGACAGGTCTGGAGGAAGAGGACAAAGATGAACATGACACCCTATTCCCTATATAGTGCACTACCGTTGAACCGGGGACCAGTCAAAAGGAGTGCACTACATAGGGGACAGTGTTCCATTTGGGATGCAGGCAGAGGATTAGCTAGGGGCTGGGCTAGGGGTTAGGGGCTGGGTTAGGGGCTGGGCTAGGGGTTAGGGGCTGGGCTAGGGTTAGGGGCTGGGCTAGGGGTTAGGGGCTGGGTTAGGGTTTAGGGGCTGGGCTAGGGGTTAGGGGCTGGGTTAGGGGTTAGGGGCTGGGCTAGGGGCTGGGTTAGGAGATGGGTTAGAATCTGGGTTAGGGGCTGGGTTAGGAGATGGGTTAGGGGCTGGGTTAGGAGATGGGTTAGGGGCTGGG